>NC_092295.1:4130235-4150235 GCF_036320965.1 Panulirus ornatus
ATGGTATAATTACCGTGTAGTCCATCATAAGTCAGCTTGTTCAGGGGCAACCAGCTGGAACTGTAGACCGGAGTGACCACTGGAGGACGGGGAGGGGGCGTGGCAATGGTCAGAAGGCGTGGTAATGGGGAGGAGCTGTACATACGGGGCTGGAGGTGTATGTATGTGTGTGTGTATATGGTGGAAGGTAATATGTGGTAAGGGTTGCATGAAGAGATGGTAATGATTGTATGGGAGGTGTATGGAAGGGTGATGTGTGTGTGTGTGTGTGTGTGTGTGTGTGTGTGTGTGTGTGTGTGTGTGTGTGTGTGTGACTATGCTTGTCATAGCAATGTTTCTATATGTCTGTCTGTGTAAGTCTGTTTGTCTGTATGTTTCTGCATACATCCATCAGTGAAAATAAATCATCTTTGTAAATATGTACATTATATGCGCATCCTTACTCAAGACAACACGCTACACATCAAATATATATATATATATATTTTACATAAACGACGCTGTTGGATATTCGTAAGCTGATAATTATGCATATCTTATTGCGCTTACTCAAGCTGCTACTCATGCGAAAGCTGTTACGCATACGCAAGCAAGACTGCTGTGTACGGCAAACTAGCACTCGAGATGTGAAGGCGTTGAATTGCTGTTGATCTGTAGCGGGGTGAGGAGATGATTAGCTGGTGTTATCATGGGAGAGAGAGAAGGTGGGGCGAGATCTCTCAGCTGCTGTGGAGGAGGTGGTGGGAGAAGGTGGGGGAAGGGAGATGGGGGAGGGAAAGGGGGTGAGAATGGCGGGGGGGGGGGGGGGGGTGGAAGAGGAGGACATACAAGACTCGAGGAGAAGCAGGCGGTAGAACAATAGGAGGAGGAAACAAAAGACGGGGTGAGGGTAAGACGGGGAGAAAAGGGAGAGGGAGAGAGAACAGGAGGTAGCAAGGGAGGGTGGGGAGTGGACACACGCTGCTGAGGGAGTGTCAGGAAATGGGGGAGGATCGGATTGGGAGGGGAGGTAGGGTGGAAGGGATGAGGAAAGTCAAGGAAATTAGAGAGAGAGAGAGAGAGAGAGAGAGAGAGAGAGAGAGAGAGAGAGAGAGAGAGAGAGAGAGAGAGAGAGAGAGAAGAGAGAGAGAGAGAGAGAGAGAGATGGCGTAGTACAAGAACGTTTGAATGTAAGAGAAAAGGGAAGCTTAAGCCAAAAGGGAGAAAAAAAGAGATAAAGATGGGAAAGAGTAAGAAAAACAGAGAAAGGAGAAGAGGAGAGGAAAACAAATATAAAAGGACACAGAAAAAGTTTAGCTAAAATAGAAAGGTCAATGACAAAGGAATAAGGAAACTGGGAAAGAGAAAGGCGAAATGCAAAAGAAAAAGTGGAAAGGACGAGAGAGTAAAGGTGAGAAAGGAAGTCACGGAGGACAGGACACCTTCAAGGAGAGGGCTTAGGATGGAAGAGTTGGTGTAGATGGGAAAGGGAAATTAGAGAAACACTGCTAAAGCCATATATGGGTTGGTTTGAGTTAAGGGTCATTATCAGGGCTTTCTAAGGTCGGACGTTGGCCAGGACCTTCGAAGGCCTGTCAGATCCTCTGGGGGGGGGGGGGGGCGGATATTGGTTAAGGGACATTATTCAAACACACACACACACACACAAACACACACACACACACACACACACACACACACACACACGACACACCCAACATCAGCACTAATTAAAATAGGAAGTTGGTTCTAATTACTAAATGCGATGCAGATTAGAAAAATACCACCGGGCTTAATTACTTATTAAGATGATACTAGTTTATCAAGGCAAAACGATGTTAGGGGAATGAAAGATATAAAATGAATATAGAAAGTTATACAAACTATAGTGATAGATGGGGTTATGGAAAGATTCAGATGTCGAGAGAAGAAAGATATTGAATGGAATAGAGAGAAAATGATGATGAGGAAAATAAAGAAAAGATAATGAGGTGAAGAAGCCAAGGAGTGGTAATGAGCAGGAAAGAAAGAGAGAGAGAGAGAGAGAGAGAGAGAGAGAGAGAGAGAGAGAGAGAGAGAGAGAGAGAGAGAGAGAGAGAGAGGACGCACATAACACAACTATGGACAAGAAATGAAGTAAAAAATTATAGCATTAAGTGAAGAGAAAGATGAGAAATTGATTCAGAAGGAACAACAAAAACAACAGCAGCGACAACACCACCAACAAAAATGATTATGGAAAGCGGACCATGAAAGACGAAGTGAAAAAAGATCAAAGAAAAATGTGAATTGAGGGAGCGAGAGAAAACCCGGCTAAACCCAGCAAGCAAGAACAAGTGTTGCTTAGCTGTGGTTAATACAGCATCACCACACAAGACCCAACCCTCCTCTTGGACATTCACAGTCTCCAGCAGTGGAAAAACAATGCATTTGAGGGGTAACTATGGAAGAATGTTTTTCAATGGAGATTTGTCGGAGCTCACAAGATGGTTATTACACAGTGGGAGGAGAGGATGGTCTAAATTGTCTAATGTGAAGAAAACGGTATTCGTGTCGGGATTTTTATTTCTCAGAGAAATGTGTGGATAGTCTGACGAATCCTGTAAATAAAGATGGACCACAAAATGAGGAAGGGATAGATGGACAAAAAACATGTAGAAAATATATGAAAATAGGAAAGGAGGGATGGCAGAGGGTGGTCGGGAAACAGGAATAAGAAGAAATCAGAAACAAAGATGATAGGAAAAATGGAAAGACATATTGAAAAAAGGAGGAGAGAAATAGTTGAGGGAAAAGACGAGAGAGAGAGAGAGAGAGAGAGAGAGAGAGAGAGAGAGAGAGAGAGAGAGAGAGAGAGAGAGAGAGAGAGAAGGCTAAGAGTAGACATAATGTGAGTCAACTTTACTACTGCAACCCTCCCTATAACAGAACACATTTCCCATTGATAATAAAGACAAATTTCATATCTATCTCCCCAAAAACGAACGAACCGATCCAGCTCAGAGAACTTCAGACATCTCGTTGGTCTTCATCTCATTTTCCCCATGACAAATTTTCAAGAATGATGCACCCCTAAACTGCAGGTGAGCGAAACGTGGAGAGTAAAAAAATCGCCTCGGAATTTGTAATTAACCTTTCTGTTGGGCATCGATTTACCATTTCTTTTTGTTTAATTTTGGTTTGGCACTATTGTATTCCGATGTTCCATAGTCGTTCCGTTTTTAAAGAGGATTAATTAGAATTCCTTAAGGGTTATTTTACTAGAGACGGTCTTCATCGTGATTAAATGGTGTTATTAAATGTTCCTCTAGTTATGTTTTGGGTCGGGAGGGAGTGCGGGTGTTGGCTGTTGCGATGTCTCTCTCTCTCTCCCCTCTGTTTATCGCCAGCTGCTTTGTTGATTATCTTCCCGAAGCGGGAGGGGGGGGGGGGGGATCTGTGTGTGTGTGTGTGTGTGTGTGTAAAGTTCCTTAACCGTGACTTGATTTTTGAACTGTCAGTTACATATCCCCCTCTCTCTCTTTTACACAAATTCTCTTCTTTTTTCTCTCCGGCCGTGCACCAGTGTTAGGCATCAATCTTGAACTTGTTCGAAAAGAGAAATTCCCTTCGCTTCTATTCTCTCCTCCACACCTTATTTAACCTCTCTCAATGTCCCCTCACCACACTACCGTGAGAAGCTCCCCTAACCAAACTACCCTTAGGAACCCCAACCACCCTCATTTCAGACAAGGTGAATATCCCCCTTTATTACCATATGTCTTCTAAAACACCTCCTACCTACCCTGGACCTGGTGAACTCCGTCCCATCACCATACTGCTTTAGTGAACCCATCTCACTAACAATAAGGACCTGTTGAGTTTCCTTGAAGAGCAACGTTACCTCACACCTTCGGAATGGGTGACCATCACTACAGCGCGAACATCTTGGAATACAATTCTAACTACCAGCATGATCATAATGAACACTATCTCCATCATGCATCATATGACCATCATCATCAAGTACGTATCTGCAGATAAAGTCTTAATCCTCAACGTCTGAAGAATGAGAGTTGAAGATCGAAACCCACGTCCCAATACCCCAAATACTTCAGTCTCGGTTTCAATCCCAAGTGTTGACTTTATGTGTCCTCTTTTTCCTTCTCACTAGAAGGAGGGAGACATCCTACCTCCCTCCCATCAGGAAATAGACATCCCCTCCCTCTTCCCAGTAAGAGAGGGAGAGAGAGAAATAGTCGGAACGTCCCCATCAATCCCCACGTCACTTCTAACGGCATTGCCTCTATGCCCGGCAGCCCCTTAACCTACATAAAGCCATCTCATCTTCGGAAAAATACGCTTACAGATCCACAGACGAGAAATTACAAGATGAATTACCAACATCTCTTATGGATTACTTACGGGTACTATTACCTTATGAAGACTTTTTATGCCATGCCTAGAGAGAGAGAGAGAGAGAGAGAGAGAGAGAGAGAGAGAGAGAGAGAGAGAGAGAGAGAGAGTGAGAGAGAGAGAGAGCTACAGGCGAGAAAATTAATTATTGAAAGAGATGTAACATAAGATTTCTAATGAGGTTTTCCTCTACCTCATAAGTAAAGACAGTCTTGAGGACGTTGTGGACATGCATCACTGATAGTTGCTATATGTTGTGTCTAATAAAGGCGGACGGATGACAATCTGGATGGCCACAGGGAAGCTGACAGTAATGTTAAGACAACTAGGTCGAAATCCATACGATCCGTTGACTCTATGAAGCTGGAATGTGACAATGATATAATCTCTCCTTTTCGAAACCGTCAACAGAAGGGAAGATAGAGTAGGTGTAAGAGAAAGAAATGGTCTGGAGTTATTCACCTTTACAGAGAGAGAGAGAGAGAGAGAGAGAGAGAGAGAGAGAGAGAGAGAGAGAGAGAGAGAGAGAGAGAGATTCTTGACGCCAAAGTGACTTTGTACAATTGACAGTGAGTTTCAGTTTTATCATTTGAACGTCTAAATGATCCTGGTTTAATAACCCACGTTTCATATTTCAATTTTTGAAGTGCATGTCATTAGTGTTCTTGCACGTCCTCAAGTGGACACTATGGGTGGAAATCAGTGTTTGTAACGACCTTAAAACTTTTAAGTTATCTTACGGACATCAACCTACCAACGGCGGATTGATGAAGAGAGAAACGAATAAACGGAATGGCGAATAAAAGCAAAAATACAGATGCATAGACGTGTGAACAAGCAGAGGGACACATGCTAAGATGCAAGAACGGATGAATGGATAGTTAATTCAAAAGACTGTCGGTTAACTGGTGCTATGGATGGATGGCCAAATGGTTAACTGGTAGTTCAGATAGATACCAAGAAGGTTAACGCTAGTACGGATAGATGGCAAGAAGGTTAACTGTTAGTATGGATAGATGGCTAGAAGGTCAGCTGGTAGCATGGCTAGATGGCTAGATGTTTAAACAGTAGTACGGATATATGGCTAGATGGTTAAACGGTAGTATGGATAGATGGCTAAACTGACAGACGGATACAGAGACGGTTCCATCTCTATATTTCCATCACCATCCCCCAGAACTTTTCGTTCAGAGGGGTAAAAAAAAAAAAAGAGGATTTTTTTTTATCGCATTTTTGCTTTCGTCGGCGAAGTAACTCACACATTCATGACAAAGAAAAATGTTATATACATTTTTTTTCTCTCCACAATGCACAATACACACAGATGAATTAGAGATAATGACATACTGAAGAGCGATGGTGTATGCAAGTATATGGTGGTGCTTGTAAGGCTGTGTATATGAGGATTATGATGAATGGAGGAGCAATGGTGCATGGAGGGAGGTGAGTGGAAGACCCATGGGAGTTTATGGTGCACGAGGAGGATGGCGTATGGTGGAGTATGGCGCTTCGGGTACCATAGTTCACGGTGGTGCTGTAGTATCTTGGCCCTTACAGGGAGGAGGGACGAGGCCCACATGGTAGAGGGGGTTGTGGGTGGGTCGGAGGGGAGGGGGAGAGAAGGTTAAACACTACGAACCGTTCACGTAACACCTGCTGTCTCTGCTACACTAACTGCTATGCTTGTGTAACATCTGCTTCCGCGAGTGTTACTGCTTCTGCTGCTACTTCTGCACTAGCTGCTACACTTAAGTAACAACTACCGCTCATACTGCTGCTGTCACTGGTGCGGTAAGCTACTACTGCTACTGTTACTGCTACGCTAACTGCTAGTTTCACGTAACACTTGCTCTCATTAACGCTACTGCTATTGGACCCCCTTGTTAACCAATGCTCTATTCTTCTACCGTTTACCGATGCTGTCTGACACCTCACTATCATACAGATATAATCATCAGTAAAGTAAATGAATCTTGTGTATTTACTTACTTACGGACTTATGTGCGCATGAAGTAAAGGTTATTCTGTTTTACAATTTTCTTTCATATCTGTATCAGTCTAATACAATTCTCTCGTTCATTTACGAACATATGTGTCCATGAAAGAATGGTCATTCCGTTTACTAATTCCATTACATCATCTTTATCAATCTAATATGATATTCTATTTTTTTTTGTTTAATGATGGACTTATGTATACACGATATAAGGGTCATTCTGCTTTACTACTTTGATTCCCTGAGACCTTATGGTTTTAAGACAAGGTGGTATAGCACTGTTTACTTATATTAGTGTATTAGAAGACTTTATGGACTTTGAACGAGTATGCATGGAGTTTTTAAGAATCTAATACACAAAAATATCATAAATCAATCAAACATGAGATAAAAGATGACGTACAATAATAAGTATTGTAAATACTTTGAATCATACTTTGGTAAAACATACTATCATAATAATGAGAGAAAACGGAGAGAAAAAATTAAGGAGGGACTGTTAAGAAAAGTGCATATGCCGGGTGCAGCTCTGCAGAGCTGGTCGTAGGGAAACAGTCAAGAATGCAGCCCCATTTTTCCTTCTTTCAGGGCGTCTTATTCATCAGGTGAAACAAAGGAGGGAGAGGGTTAGGGCCGAGGGGAGAGGAGGGGAGAAAGGGGAGATGAGTGGGGCTGGAGGAGGAGGAGGAGGAGGAGGAGGAAGTGGAGGAGGAGAAGGAGGAGGAGGAGGAGGAAAAAGAAGAGGAAAAACCAGAAGGGAGTGGAGAAGGAATGGAATAAGAATGGATAATGAGGGCTGATGATAAGGAGGCAGAGATGAGGATGTGAATGAGTGTGTGTGAGGCGAGGGCATGGGGGAGAAGGGGAGAGAAAGAAATGGAGATAAGAGGGAGGAGGCGAACAAACAGGGAGGGAAAAGAGCAGGTAAGAGTGTGGGGGACGGGGGAGAAACGTGAAAGAGCAGGGGGCCAGGAAAGCCTTGACAAAATGAGAAATGGAATAGATGTATCTGGCAATAGATATACTGAGAGAGAGAGAGAGAGAGAGAGAGAGAGAGAGAGAGAGAGAGAGAGAGAGAGAGAGAGAGAGAGAGAGAGAGAGAGAGAGAGAGAGAGAGAGAGAGAGCAACTACCATACTGCCACAGCAACCCCCAATATAATGTAAATAGCCCGTCTAGTGGTAAAAGCCCCTCGGCTGCATCCTCTTCAAGACTTGGACATCGACACACAGACAACTTCACTTCCCCCTCGCTGGTAAAACACTGAAGAAAATAATCACCCAGCAAATAACACGAGTCTTCAGTAAACATCATCCGATGAAAGAGGGACAATTTGCATGCAAGAAAGGTTGCTCAAGAGCTCATGTCTTCTTGACTGCATCGTGGTCTCAATGACCTTATAGGATCACCCAGGTCATAGCACTGGATGCTTGCGGAACCCTTGGCAAAATATGTGAGATGTTACACATCTATTTACATGTTCTCTACCTCCTTGGTAGCTTTCACTAAGGACCTGTTCTCAGTCCCGTGTTTACTACGGCAGAATCAGAATCATTCTACAGGAAGTGGTAGGTTCCAGGGATATCTGCTACACCTTTAGTCTCTACAATGTGTATTTCAATTATCCAAATCTCATTCCTTGAGGCCAACGTTTATGCAGAGGAGTCCACCCATTCTTACTTATTTAAAAGGAGGAGAAAAGAATTCCATTTGAGGTACAAGTCATCAAACACTGCCTGCAGGTGAAAGTTCAGGTAGCAAACTAGGGATGATTACATATGCTGTTGAATGAATGCATATAATGGTCGTCTTCATCTAATGCTACGTAAAACACAAATCTGAACTGCTGGTGTTTGGAGTCTGGACTGGCTAGGGGAGTCGAATCTGTCAGTGTGTGGAATCTGAACTGCTGACGTTTGGACTCTGAGCTGCTGATGGGTTGAATTTGGATTGCTGGTGGGTGGAATCTGATCTGTTGGCGTGTGGAATCTAAACTGCTGGCAGGTGAAATCTGGACTGTTGGTGTGTGAAATCTGGACTGTTGGTGTGTGAAATCTGGACTGTTGGTGTGTGAAATCTGGACTGCTGGTTGGTGGAAGCTAAACTGCTGGCAGGTGAAATCTGGACTGCTGGTGTGTGAAATCTGGACTGCTGGTGTGTGAAATCTGGACTGCTGGTGGATGGAATTTGGACTGCTGGTGTGTGGAATTTGCATAGTTGTAGTATGGTATCTGGACTGTTGGCGTTTGGACTAAAATCCGAGTTGTGATCCGGCTGACACTTCGTTAATAAAATTATATTCCCTGATAACTATGATTACCCAAGGGTAGACTACAGTTAATGTAAACCAAGGGTTACATACCCTAGACCTCAAGAACTATAGAACATTTTATATCACGATAGTCTTAGATATACGGTATACATTCCAGTTCAGTACATGGCTTTTCCCACTGCGTACTTATATATGCTCCACTCTCCTAGATGTCTTACCCAAGGGGCCTCTTTTCATATGTTAGACAAGGAAGGAACCGAACATTGCCACTGATCTGCAGCCCTTGTAAGAACACGGAGGACCTATTATATCCAATAATCTAATATCAAAGTCATAAAACTCCTGTTCATTATTTGCAAAGCTCACTAAGGTATCCCATCGAGGCAACACATTTGTGTTCGAGCAAAAGGGTGAACTTACAACGCACGAAACACAAAGAAGAGCAACTTTAATGTTCTATTCTCACGAACACAAAGTGTTGTGCCATCTCACATCAAATGGACGTCAACAATTACAGGGGAGGAGAGGGGGGGGGAGGGTGGTGGGCGGGGGCTGGTCAGAACACACTATATGATCACAACGAAGCTAAAAGAAAATAATTCTTCCTTGCACCTGATACGTGTGGAATGTAAACACATCTAAGAATTACTTTTCATCTTGTAATTTCACAGTGATCACAGACAACACTAGATACAAAGATAAACCCAGTGTGCTGCTACTCCACTATAAAACAAACACAAACAAGATGTTACAGAGTAAGTTGGAGTAGAAAAATAAAAAGAATAAAACATCGCAGCTAAAACCTTGGCAAGTGTTGGTAACACTGCCTTCTCCACTTGCTCTACACCAACGAGTTAAGTAATTATTTAGTACGTGTGTGTGTGTGTGTGTGTGTGTGTGTGTATGAGAGAGAGAGAGAGAGAGAGAGAGAGAGAGAGAGAGAGAGAGAGAGAGAGAGAGAGAGAGAGAGAGAGAGAGAGAGGAGGGGGGAGCGGGTGTGGAAGAAAGGGGTGAAGGCAGACAGCGAGGGTAGGGGGCCTCAAGCTTCTTTTGTTTCTGATACGCCTGCATATCAAGGAGGTCTTAAAGAGAATGAAATTGTCGGATCTTTGTAGTGGTTGGTGTTAGGACGCCACACGTACAAAATCGTCCTCTCTCTCTCTCTCTCTCTCTCTCTCTCTCTCTCTCTCTCTCTCTCTCTCTCTCTCTCTCTCTCTCTCTCTCTCTCTCTCTCTCTCTCTCTCCTTCTACTTTATCATCCTGTTTCTACCACGATTCCGGATAAGACACCAGAGAACCCTGTCGCAGACCGTCAGGTTTCCTACAATCTTTCCATCCCACATACTCTCTCTCTCTCTCTCTCTCTCTCTCTCTCTCTCTCTCTCTCTCTCTCTCTCTCTCTCTCTCTCTCTTTCTCTCTCTCTCTTTCACTCTCTCTCTCTCTCTCTCTCTCTCTCTCTCTCTCTCTCTCTCTCTCTTTCTCTGTATCCATCCACCTACGCTAATGAATAACCTTCGTGAAAGCTAGAAGACTTGGCAAGTACATGAATTACACTCGTTTTTTTTCATGAATCCAAAATTTTTCTAGTGTAAAAGAAAGAAATTTCAGTAGGATCTTGTTCATCTGTTGGCTTCCTAATTTTCTTATCTTCCTATTTGCCAAGAGTTCTTCATTCCCGAGTACTGCCTCAGGAGGTAAGAATGCGTTTGTGTACTACTCCAGGAGGTAAGGAAGTATCTGTGTACTACTCCAGGAGGTAAGGAAGTATCTGTGTACTACTTCAGGAGGTAGGAGAGCATCTGCGTGCTACTTCAGGACGTAAGGGAGAGTCTATGTACTACTTCAGTAGGTAAAGAAGCGTTTATGTACTGCTTCAGGAGGTAAGGAAGACTGTAGGTACTACTTAATTAATTACGGAAGCGTTCTTGTACAGCCCCAGGAGAAAATGTAATAAACGAATGGTAAAGATGATTAGGAAAAAAAACAAAGGACATAAAAAAGTTATGATAAATGAGATGAATGATACTAAAAGGAACCACAATGAAGCATAACATCTCAAAAAGAAAAAGATGGTAACATAAGAATATACGTGTAGATGTGAGTGACGAAAGTCACCAGCTCAGAAATGAAACAGGGAGAAAGGCAAGCAGGAAGAAAATCCACCAAAGAAAGGAAACAGAAGAAAGACATGAAGACAAGAGAGATGAAGACAAATCAGAGTCTCATCCATAGAAAAGTGAAAAAAAGGAAAAAAGAGAGATATGAATAAATGAAAGATGAAATGAGACAAATCAGAGGACCATGAACAACGAAAAAAACAACAACAACAACAACAAATCAAAGAAAATGGAGATATGAACCAGGAGGGAGGGTGACATCACCAAAGACAGGAGGAGTGAGGAGACGTTTTGGCCGTAATTAAAATTTCAGCGTTCTCTGGTTGGGCCCCTTTTACTTAGGAGGACCGCCGAGTGAGGGGGAGAAGAAAATGGAAAGCTTAGAGACGCGAGAAGGGGCAGCTTAATGACATACTTCACTAAGTATGAATGGAGGAACTGGTTGGTAGAGAAGGTGGATGGAGAGGCTGTTCAAAAAATGATTAATGGCGATGGAGAGAAGGAGGAGGAGAAGGAGGAGGATGAGGAGTGGGAGGGAGAAGGAGGACAAAGAGAAATGAGAGCGGGTAAGAAAGAAGACTGAGATGGAAAATGGGATGCATGAGGAGACAGAATAAATAAAAAAGGGGGGGATAATGAGGATGGGATAAGAAAAGACTGAGACTGGAATGACTCGGGAGAACAGAGAGAGAGAGAGAGAGAGAGAGAGAGAGAGAGAGAGAGAGAGAGAGAGAGAGAGAGAGAGAGAGAGAGAATCATAATAAAGGAAAGACGCCAAAAATGCCGAGAATTAGTGAACAACATCGGATGAGGACATGTGCACCATTACCCGAGTCTTGGGGGAAACAAGTGGCCCATGACAGTGATTGACATGCCCGTGACGTAGCAAGTAGGTCCTTCTTGACAGGGTGGGGGGGAGTGTCAATGACATGGGGGAAACACGGCAAGTAGGTCCTGCCTTACAGGGTTGGGAAGAAAGTCACTGTCGTACACGACACACGACAAGTAGGCCCTTGCTTGGCAGGGAGATTGAGAGAGAGAGAGAGAGAGAGAGAGAGAGAGAGAGAGAGAGAGAGAGAGAGAGAGAGAGAGAGAGAGAGAGAGAGAGAGAGAGAGAGAGAGAGAGAGAGAGAGAGAGAGAGAGAGAGAGAGAGAGAGAGAGAGAGAGAGAGAGAGAGAGAGAGAGAGAGAGAGAGAGAGAGAGAGAGAAGGGAGTTGACGTGACAGTCGGGGTCAGTGACACAAAAGCAGGTCGGTAAAGAATGTAACAGAAGAGTAACGGGACAGTAGCAGTAACGGGGTAGTATCAGGACAGTAACGCGGGAAGTAACGAAGCAGTGATGTGTTAGTAACGAATACTGTGATCCCCGGGACAGTAATGTGATGAAACGGGGCTGTTATGAGATCAGCAGTAACAGCAATGGGGATGGAGAGATAGAGGCAGGGAGATGTGGAGTAATGGGGAGGGAGATGGGGCAGAGTTATAGACAGAGATGGGGAGGAGACTGGGACACGTTGAGATTGGAGTGGAGAGGGAAGGAGGGTGCAGAAGATGAGGTGCCGGTGATGGAAATGGATGGGAGACGGGCGGCTAGAGATGGGGAGATGAGTTGCCGGTGTTGGGGAGTATATGGGGGGCAGGTGGGGAGGCCGATGAAGTAACACCGTTATTCTGACCCGACAGGTGGTAATATGAACCATGCCCGAAGATGCGGGCTCTCCTACCACCCACACCAGCTCTCTCTCTCTCTCTCTCTCTCTCTCTCTCTCTCTCTCTCTCTCTCTCTCTCAGACACACACACACGCACACACACACACACACACACACACACATACACACACACACACACTTTTCCTCTCTCTTTCTCTCTCTTTCTCCCTCTCTCTTTCTTTTAACGTCATTTGTCTCCACTTCCACTCTGTAAATCCAGTCTCTCTCACCTCTTTCATTTGTTTTACATCTCTTATCTCTATTATCTACAACACCCCCGAACTCCCTCACTATCTCACCCCTTTTGCCTTCAAACCCCTCAGTGTCTCTCCCTTCCTCCTGTAGCCTTGCAGAAATTTCTACCTCCCTCATCTCTCCATCTATTTTTGCCTCCATCAGTGAATGTTACTCAATCCCTCTTCTTATTCCTTCACCATTTTCCTACACACCCTTTTATCACTCTATGCATGGCCTTATTTCTACATTCTTTGTCAGATGAGTCCAGGGATTGTCGTCGGAGATTAAACAATGATATACACCTTCTACACATAACAAAACAATAACATACGATGTTACCTTCCCAAACTCCCTATCCTCATCATGACCTTAAGCAGACATCACAGCTCCATTCCAAATTGATAACACCACTAATAGTGTGGTAATAGTTTCGCTGGATACCATACATAAGGCTGGATAGTTAGGCAAGCAGATATGCAGGAAAACTAAAACGGAAGCAGAAAGTATGACAGCAGATTAAGTTCAAAAGATGGGGCTTCATAAATGTATGTCTCCCTCCTGGTACCGCGTCAATAGGAAAATACAAATATGTAATTACAACAGGTATCTCGGCAGCAGCGAAACTATGTCATCAGAAGGAACTGTACCTAAAAAACACATTTGCAAGCAGATAGATTCATACGGGTATAAAGGTAAGCAGCTCTTATATAAGCAATCTAATATATATATATATATATATACATATACATACAAGCATGCATGCATACGAAAAGGAATGCACGCAGGCAGCAACATACGCAGACATGATGTATAGAGATATGCCGTCATGATGGTAGGAATGCAGGCATGCACGCAAACAGATGCGAATGGAGGCAAACAAATATCGAGACAGGACTTGCGTAGAAACACTGTCAAGAATGAAAGCCGGCAGAAAGGCATAGATACAAGCAGATATACATACATAAAAGCACGTATGAATATATGCACACGAGATGAGGAAGAGAGAGAAGCAAGCACGTAAAATACAGCCAGGATGATGGGCATATCTGCTCCCCGGTGGCCCTGTTGCCGTCCACATCGATCACGTCACCTTGAGGGAAGATCTGCTTGCCTCACCTACTCCACCCAGCGACCATCCCCGCCGCCCAGAACTGACTCAAGGGGGCAATGAAATGACCTGCTTCAGACTCTCACTCATACGAGGTAAACCATCAACTCTGCTTACTCCCGGGAACTCAACAAAAATCACATGTGATACTATCCTTAATTATCACTCTCCTAGCCCAGATAACGAGACGAAGAGGCTAATATTCACATAAGACTGAATCAGAGATATACTCAGGGTAGTTCTGAGTTAATAAGACAAAAGACTTTGTATTCAGACTTATGAAAAGAACTCATAAATCCTCAAAGCTTGTGGAAGTTAATGAGAAACTCCAGCTCAAAAGCTCCTGTACGTAGACTCAATCAACAATTAAAAAACTTGCACGATTTTTCCGACTATAATGAGTGATTTCTAGATCAATATCACAGTAAGAAAACCTATAGGTGCCCTACTTAAACGAGGAAAAGTGAGAACTAGCTCACTCGGTTCTTACATTAAATAACGACTTAAAGATTCACACAGATGTTTCTTTAACATGAAGAGCTCCCTCAAAATCTATGTAACAGAGTTTCTAAACAATCATGACCATTTCTGTCTTAGAGGAGATGACACAAAACCTTTCTTCAAAAATGAGTATAACACAACAGCTTTTTTCCCCCGTTCTGTCCATCATGATGTGATTTAAGATCTTTGTTCAAATGGAATGTATATCAATAGCCCTGATTTTTACTATTCAGCATAATGTAGCCCATGAAACTTATCCAAGTTTGTCCAGCCGGATTTAGGCTAAAAAGAACAAACTTGTCCATAGTGGTCCAAAAGGATTCCACTTAATAACTTACACCAGGTTTGTTCAATAAGATGAAACTTCAAGTTCTTGTCTACATCTGTCCAACAGGAAGTAACTTAAGGTCTTGGATTTAATCAACAGCAGGAAGTGGTGTAAAAATTCACCCAAACTAACTTAGCTACACTAAAACTAACTTCAAAAGACCAAAGAGGTTTCAGAGAACCAACACCTTAACAGGTCCCCGTCTGAGTGAATAACACTAAGTCATATGATATGATAATAAGTGGTAAATGTTGGAAGCTTTACGTATGTTAAATATAATGGAACCCACCTACCTCATCCTCCCTTATGGGCTCCTTGTTAACAGACCAGATCGAAGGAGTGACGCCCTATACAATTCTTGTAACCTCCTCATTAGACAACTTCATCTCACCTGTCTTAAGCCTTCCCCATCTACAACAGGCCCTGTAGACCTGTCTCTCTCTTCATAACGACACATCTCTTGATTCCCTCATCCCTCCACAACCCCCCTCTGACTTAACCATCGAGGAGAACCGGCTCAAAATAACCCACCAATCGCCGCCCTCCATCCTACTTCCGAGTTAACCCTTCTCACTGTAGCTCTCCCTCCCCCCGCTCCCTGTACCGCCCCACTCTCCTGAAGAAGTTCCAACTCATCCAAATAGAAGACGATACAGAGTAGGTCAACACTACCTGGTCCAAAATGCACCCTCCTCTGTACATATATGTCGTTTACACATAAAATCACTCACACAGAAACCGTCCATTCAACCGCCAAATTTCAATGCAGCCGAGGAAAAAAAAAAAAAAAAAAAATGTATTCATCGCCACATTTTCTTGCAAGGAGAGAGCACCTTTAATGTCCTCACCCTCAAGATGCCGGGGGCCCAACGTTGCCAGTTACTCTTTACCGCTCATCTCTCCTGATCTAAGACGCCAGGTCACCGAGAACTTACGCTTCTCTCCCAAAATAGCTATGCTTTAGGCACGGGATGGCAGTCTTAACTAGCACGGTCATACGAAATGTACTCGATGAGTCGATGTGGAGAGTCTAAACCCCTGCCTACTACGTCTCAAGGAGCGAGAGGGCTACGTAATTCCTGAAAAGTTTGTGTCGTGAGGCGAGGCCTCCCCTCATAGCCTTCTTGGTCCGGAGCCTGAGAGGAGAATCAAGTGCCCTGGGGGATGGGGCTTGGGGAGGGGCGGGGGCGCAGGAGGAAAGAATGCACGTGCGAGATGCAGCAGTGTTCGTCTGCTCTGGCTCAGACTTCAGCTTAAAACCATCCATGTATTTTTCTTCCAGTGAACCTCCCGTCTTCGACAGATTGAGACAACCTGACGATAGTGCCTTAAGGATAATTGTCATCTAATGTAACACATCCTCGTTAAGACATGCTTGGGATGGAGGCATCAGAAGCCTGGATTGCCGGCCATCGAAGGACTAGTGATCCTCAAGAGATCCTCCAGACGATGGTGGAACAAGAGCCAGACCTACAACCGAGGTCGAAGTCTACCCAGGCGGTTGGAACATCTTGTGCATACAACCTCGGTAGGCAAGCAGCCCCTGCACCCGGCGCCCCTCCCAGCACCCACCCACTGCACCTCATCCACCCAGTACCCTCCACCCACACAGGAACTCCCCACCCACTTGCCTCCCCACCCTCCTCTCCCACCCGCACGCTGCATCTCCCAAATTGGAAAAGAATATCATCGTAGGGTGGAATAAGGAAGGGGAGGGAGAGAAGCACATCTAAGTCTGCTGCTTGCAACTCGTCCACCTTCCCCTCTCTGCTGTCTGACTACATAATCCATGTGTATTGTACTGAATTTCTTCTACTCGCACAGTTTATAAAGTGAACTACATAACGTTTTTTAGACGTCATGATATGCATTTTCCAGAATAACCAAGGCTTTCATTAATGCACCCGTGCACTGTCATCCTACAATGCACGTATAAGCAAAAGCCTGCAAAATCAGCCATAACGTTTCCTAGCTCTACGAACGTCTACGAGTAGTTACTTAATAGAGGATCCAAGGTTTTAAGGGATGATCGAAGATACATTAAGGATACCAAGATCCCTTTTCTTCATGGATATCTATTCTTATTTTAGAACAAGACCTTTAGAATATTTGCTCTTCTTTAGGGATAAGACCTTTAGAAAATGTACTCCTCTTTAAGGATAAAACCTGTGATAAAACCTTGGATTACTTACACTTCTTAAGGGATAAGACCTTTAGAATATGCACGCTTTTTTAGGGATAAAAATTATCTTATAAAATCTGAGAGTTCTTACGTTTCTTTAGGGATAAGACCTTTAGAATATGCACGCTTTTTTAGGGATAAAGCATTTATAATATATACGTAACTTTCGGTTCACGACCTTTAGAAAATTGAGCTAGAAAACTTTTCGGCAAAAGTCTGAATCTATTTCAGAAATAATCATTTGAAACTCCTCTTGCCAAAAGTTTTCATCTAGAAGTGCAACTCATAAATCACCAAGGATGGGGTGCCTATTCCACGAAGAATAAGAAGTTCAGAAGCTTCATATGCTCTTTAAGTCATAAATTCGTAGAAACCAGAGAATCTAATACTTTCACATTTCTTTCAAAGTTTTCTTCCGTGAATTTCTTGGAAACGTATAAATCGCAGGGGGGAATAGATCCTGTTTATTTTGTAATTTCTTAAACGTGACCTGGATCCTGGGACCAAGTCAGCCTGGCTAGCCAGCTAGCCAAGACGTAGCAACACCGACGTAGCGTACACATTAAGAACACACCCTGATGCTTCTCTTATGCTTTGTTGACGTTCTTGGAAAGTACACGAACGCTGAAGATCTTTGTCCGCTTCAGGGTGCGTTCTTGGACCCAGGAAGAGAAGGTACAGTGCCTTGCTCTGTCTTCAAGACAGATTGCATTCTGTGCGCGCGACGCAGCGTAGCTGAGAGGTACTCTCTATATTTATCCCCTTTGCTGAGATATCTCGAAATTAAAGTGAACTGGAAGGATTTGTAATCCTGTTTGCCGATATTTTTTGATGTTACGTTTGTCAGATTTTTCGACGTTAAGATAACCTTGTTGGGTTTTTCGATGTTAAGATAACTTTGTTGGGCATTTCGATGTTAATCCTTGTACAATATTTTAGGAAAGAGATAATTTCTCTTTATCGAATTCAACCGTATTCTACACACTATTACATACTATTCTCAAAGGATTTTAGTATTAACTTATCCTAAACGTAATTCTACTCTCTGTCACATTCTAACCTAAAAATATCAAAAAAGTCGTTCATGTTAAACATAACTGATATCCAATGGAACTCAAAAACATATGATAACGACTAAAAACACGGATTTTTTTCCCCCAGTAAATTTAAAGCCTCCTACACACAAACCATACATTGGCCCCGCTAATTACCACCTCTTTCCCTAGTTAATTAGTTTTAGGCCATGTTCCTCACCCCTTTTTCTAAACACCAGCCTTCAACCCTACCCGGAGTCCCATTATTCCCCATTGTACTAACAACCATTCAACCCATTTTCAAGCACCTCCTCATTTTCCTTTTATGAGTTTTCTTGTACGAATGCATACAGCTCCCATCTTCTTCACATTGTATTGATATATATACATATATATATATATATATATATATATATATATATATATATATATATATATATATATATATATATATATATATATATATATATATATATATGTGTGTGTGTGTGTGTGTGTGTGTGTAAAAGTTATACAATCAGGAGCGAGCGAGTGAGAGAGAGAGAGAGAAAGAGAGAGAGAGAGAGAGAAAGAGAGAGAGAGAGAGAGAGAGAGAGAGAGAGAGAGAGAGAGAGAGAGAGAGAGAGAGAGAGAGAGAGAGAGAGAGAGAGAGAGAGACTCGAGTTCTAAAACCGTGCATTCTAGCAAGACGGTATAACCCTCTCCCTCTTTCACTCCCCACCTCCCTCCTCTCTCTCTCTCTTTCTCTCACTCTCTCACAGCTCTGAAGGAGATGGGGAGAGGGCCTTCTCTGAAACCCTCGAAATACTCCATACATCCCTCTATAAACACATACACCAACGCACACTACCCTATTACACTCTAACCCACTAACCCATCAGTACCATTACTTTCACCTCTGAACATATTTACCATCTACCTATCCGAAAGAGTTAAATGGATTATTAAAGACTAGGAGATCCATGGTAAGCACACCTAGGTCACTTCTTCTTCGTCCACTTCGTATACAGACGGGGACTCAGAAAAATCCATAGCATATACCTTAAGGAATGGAAGGGTGAAGCCTTGCATTCGTGCCTCAGAAAAATAGCCTTTATATGTAAAGTTCTTGGGATTTTTTTTTTTTTTAATTATTTGGGCCTATGACGTCTTACTTAACAGTGGGGTAAAATAAGGCTTAGAATACTTATAGGAATATTATAACCTTATCATTAATTCACAACTAAGGTTAGCTGCAGTTCTCCCGGGAACTACTCCTCCCTCTCTCTCTCTCTCTTCCCCCAACCCCCAACCCACCCAGAGGGGAGTTTGAGGAGGGAGGTTGCTCTTACTGTTCTTGTTCTTTATGTTGCTGTTCAATATACGAATGTGAACGCAAGGGTATATATGATATTCGTAAACACGGACACGTATGTGCTTGAGTGTGAGTGTTTGAATGCCTTGTGAAGTTATGTAAATGCATCCATAAATATAATATATATATATATATATATATATATATATATATATATATATATATATATATATATATACAATGAACGAAACCCAAAAGATTCGAATGGTTAACGAAATCCCGAGCATCAATGACTCGTTGATCACGAAGAATGAAATGATAAAAGGAAGCGTATCTGACTGGTATCGAACCATCTGAAGCAATCAGTGATCGATTTGCCAATCATCGATATGCAAGTTACCAGCATTACTTGATCAGATATCACGTTATGCTCTGAGAGAGAGAGAGAGAGAGAGAGAGAGAGAGAGAGAGAGAGAGAGAGAGAGAGAGAGAGAGAGAGAGAGAGAGAGAGAGAAATTCTGTGTGTGTGTGTGTGTGTGTTTCTCTTTGTGTATATATGTGTGCTTGTATGTTTGTCTATGTGTGCGTGTGTGTGCGTGTCGGTGTACACACATCAAATATACTTACACACACACACACACACACACACACACACACACACACACACACACACACACACACACACACAGGAGGAGATAATCTCATCATATGCAAAGAAGGTTCAAGAAATGGGACCCAACAAGAGCAGAACCCTCTTCCTACACTGACTGCGCAAATAGGTAATTACAAATTGGTAATGACACACACATAGCCACCATAGGACCGTACGATCAGCTCAAGAAACAC
>NC_092295.1:4155235-4270235 GCF_036320965.1 Panulirus ornatus
TATACGTTATAGGATTGCTTGAAGGATACGCTACCGTAGCCATGATGTCTCGGGGAGGCTATCTGCTGGCTCTAACAACCACACAAACAAACAGCCTAGTTTAGAATTGCATACCAATTGGCAATTCTACCATTATACACATATATAACGACCGTACTACCCTTGAGCACGACCTAACAATTACCATAGTCGTAAATAACAAATATATGAATAAAAATAATAAAACATTCTGCATACAGTGTAAGTGTGTCTTGCAGTTGTCCAACTAGTTCACTGTTAAACACACCGACCATACATATTAACATATCACAGCATAACAATGTAAATAAAACAATCCATTAACGGATAATAGTCACAAAAATATACGTAAGGTTAATTACTACTACTAGTATTACCACTGATTGCTGTCATTATCATTATCATCATTATTGTTATGATAGTAGTAGTAGTGGTAATGATAATAATAATAATAATAATAATAATAATAATAATAATAATAATAATAATGATAATAATAATAATGATAATAACAATAACAACGATATCATTATCATCATTATTACAATTATCATAAACGGTAATCGTCAAGTCAATTACAGATTAAAACAGTATAACCATGGAAGCGGAAGTGGATCATAGGGTGGGGGAGGGGGCGAAAATTTTGGGAGCCTTGAAAAATGTGTGGAAGTCGAGAACATTATCTCGGAAAGCAAAAATGGGTATGTTTGAGGGAATAGTGGTTCCAACAATGCTGTATGGTTGCGAGGCGTGGGCTATGGATAGAGATGTGCGCAGGAGGATGGATGTGCTGGAAATGAGATGTTTGAGGACAATGTGTGGTGTGAGGTGGTTTGATCGAGTAAGTAACGTAAGGGTAAGAGAGATGTGTGGAAATAAAAAGAGCGTGGTTGAGAGAGCAGAAGAGGGTGTTTTGAAATGGTTTGGGCACATGGAGAGAATGAGTGAGGAGAGATTGACCAAGAGGATATATGTGTCGGAGGTGGAGGGAACGAGGAGAAGAGGGAGACCAAATTGGAGGTGGAAAGATGGAGTGAAAAAGATTTTGTGTGATCGGGGCCTGAACATGCAGGAGGGTGAAAGGAGGGCAAGAAATAGAGTGAATTGGAGTCATGTGGTATACAGGGGTTGACGTGCTGTCAGTGGATTGAAGCAAGGCATGTGAAGCGTCTGGGGTAAACCATGGAAAGCTGTGTAGGTATGTATATTTGCGTGTGTGGACGTGTGTATGTACATGTGTATGGGGGGGGGGGGTTGGGCCATTTCTTTCGTCTGTTTCCTTGCGCTACCTCGCAAACGCGGGAGACAGCGACAAAGTATAAAAAAAAAAAAAAAAAAAAAAAAAAAAAAAAAAAAAAAAAAAAACAACGGCTAAGCTGGAATAAAAAGGCTAGCCAACATTTCCTGCAAAACCCAACAAAATTATAATCACGTCGGAAAATCTGTGAGCAACAACGTCACACACAAAAATCCAAGTGACATAAGCAAAGTCGAACCTCTGGAGACAAATCAGGGGATATCGTCGTTAAGGCTGATGTTCGTAGCGGTTGATAGCCCTAAGGGGGAAGCCTGATGGGCAAATTCATCATTAATTCTCATTTTCTAATTCTAAGTAGCCATATAACTCAGCCAGTGCGTAGATTTTATAAGTAATCTTCCCGTAAGTAAGTTACTCGAAGGGAAAGCGTCAGTGAAGTGGCGCGTATCAAGTACGTTACGTCATGATTGGTGATTGGAGACCGGTCAACTGTCAACAACACATTCTACTTCTCATTTCTAAAGTAAATCCTGAAAATCTCACCTCTACGTTGTGCACAATAGGTTCTCTGACTTCTAAACGTCATGTTACTTGAAGAATTTTCATGAGGACGCGACGTATCACGCACTAGTCACTAAAACAATGATAAATACTTCTTGCCAGCAGGAAGGCGCTTCTCCGAGAGGACTAGTTGAAGTCATGCCATAGATCTATAGGCAAGGCAGGCCTTGGAAGCATTGCCTTACGTCTAGGACAGTCATGCGAGTCAGTGGTGTGAAGTACTGTATTTGTCTCTCAATAGATGGCGCTAAGAATATCATCTCGTCTACTATGTTGTTACTAGCAATACGTACGTCGACTTGCCCTGCTCGATTAAGGCCAAAATTATCACTACTTCAGTACGTTCTCTTGTTCATGATTATGTGACAAATGTTTACCATCACGATGTTTTTTTTTTTTTTTAATCAATTATGGACTAAAAGATACGATGAGTAGTTCAGCAGTTTAGCGTAAAATGCGCCTCATAAGATTGACTGTATTTTGTTATACACTTAAGCGCAACGTTACTACCATCGAGCATGGCGGTACAACCCTTTAGCACGACGGTACGACCCTTGAACACGACGATGCTACCCTTCAGCATGAAGGTACGACCCTTGATTACGACAATACGACCCTTGAACACGAAAGTATGACCCACAAGCACGACAGTGCGACCCTTGAGCTCGACGGTGCGACCTTTGAGTACGACAGTGCGACCCTTGAGCACGAAGGTACGACCCTTGACGACGGTACGACCCTTGAACACGAAGGTATGACCCTTGAGCACGACGGTACGACCCTTGGGGTATAATGGTATAGTCTCTGACCTGGCCGGTAAGCCAGGTCATCATAACAGGTTATCATAACAGGTTATGATAACAGGAAATCGTGCTATCGTATTCTAGGGTAGTGTCGTCGTGTTCAGAGGTCGTTCCGTCATACCTTAGAGGTTAATAAGGGTCAGATAGGATCGTATTCATACGTAGGAGGGTAACATGATTGTGTGAGGAGATAACAAGACAATGTAGAAGGATAACAAGACTGTATCGGAAGCTAATACAATGTAGGAGGATAACAAGACAATACGAAGATAACAGGACACAGTAAAGCGCAAACCATGACCACAGTGATATGATCCTTGAACACGAAGGTACGATCTCTGAGCATGATTCTATGCTCTCTACTTGAACCTTAAGGCGCGTGTCGTTATGCTAAAGGGTCGTGTTGTTGTATATGAGGGCCAATGGTCGTACTTGAAGCTCGTTCCCTCGTACTAAAGGGTCTTACAGCTGTCTTCAAGGGTCGTATCTTCGTGCTAAAGGGTCGTACTTTCTGTACAAGGGTCGTACCGTCCGCTCTAGAAGTTAATCTACTTAACCCTTCAACCTACTGCAGTCCATCTACCCGAGGAACATTTAATCTACTTCAGTCTACTACAATCCCATCTGAGTGGAACATAGGTCGACGGGACAGAAAGGGGAGAAGGTTGGTCCCATACGGCACTGGTGCCACGGTATGTGTTTGTCCTACATATTTAAAGCCCTGCTGGGTTTACCTGGCACATATATGCACTCTAGTTATTCAGAGCTCAAGAACTTGGCACTCATTCACAGGATGCTAGCTCTGGGGGACTGCTCCAAGGCAGAGGGGGGGATTTGCTGTGGCACTGCTGTGGAAGTTTGCCTTGGCACTAAAGTGTTTTCACTGGAAAGGATAATATGTCCTGTCACCACTGGAACCACGCACCCCTACCTGAGTATTCTTAACAACAAAATCCATAACCATGGCACCTCTACAACACCCTCACACAAATATACTATATTTACAACACCCCTTCATCACCATAGCGACTATACAAAACTCCTTCAGAATCAAATAACATCAAGAGACCCATCACTACAGGAATACTACATCTACCTCCTCACTGACGATCAAAATACTTCAGCTCTACACTCAATGATGATGACTCATAGTTAGCTGTGCCAGGTTTAATTACACTGAGTAATGACGGGTGTTGAGAGCATATTTTCTGATCATGATGTTCTTTGATGCACTGTACACAATCCAGTTGTTTAATCTCTTGAACACGTATATGTCCTTGGCTAACGACGGTACGACCCTAGAGTATGCTGGCTTGTCATTTGATCTGACCCCTAAGGGCAGTACTGTCGTAGTAAAGGGTTATGACGTCGGGCTCAAGGGTCTAACAGTCAAACTCAGTGAGTTCAGTGTTTACCAATTAGCGCTCCATGATGCCGGATACCAAGATACCAACTATAGCAGGAACCAAAGTAGGAGAGTCTCAGAATTCCCTTGTCTCCACATACCAGCCACTGACCCTCTGCCCCAATATCGAACTAAGGTATTCGTATTTCAAGACCAGATGGGGTAGGGTAGTCTATATAGCATTATGGAAGAAAAGAAAATTCATATAGTGCCTACGACAGTATCTTATATTTTCTAAATACTCCGACAAAAGAAACCTTTAATGATAGATTGTACTCAGATATCATATGTAAATTTATCAATATTTTTCTTTCCAAAACAGCAGGTAATATGTTAACACCTTAACTTATGGTTAACTTTATGATTATATCTATTCCCGATCTGTTTTTGTTCGCTGTAAACGTTCGTATGGTACGTTCCAGATGCGTCAAGAGTGGGTTCTCTGATTACCTCTGCAGTAGAATAAAATCTAAATCGTCTTCTGTGAGAATTTTTACGTAGCCTTAATGAATAATTTTTTTTCCAGGAGAGATTTGCCTTCAGCGTAGCGTGAGGGAGAGAATCCTCGGCGCAGGAAATATGTAACTTTTGGATGCTGCCGGGGGAAAAAAGTCGCCTTTCTACAGCCTATACTGAGGGAAGTCTCCTCATAAAATGCAGGGGAAAGAACCTTCTGTACCTATGTACATCCCTTTACCATGTTTGGCCTCGCAACACCAGGCAAGTGCAAACACGCCATGCACTCACACATGCAGTATGCATGATTCTAAAGTCAACACTCCACATAAACCTCAAAGTTACCCCCAACCAAACCTTCATACTTTTAGGGTATGACAAAAAATCGATTTCTTAGTCGATACGAATAATTTCCCCTCCCCCTGGGTAGGCATCTGCGTTTGAAAACCAGAAGGAACTAGATTGTAATCCAGTGGGAGATACCTAGCCTCCAGTGGGGAGGATGTAATACCCTTGAACTGCTAAGTGTAGCTTAGAGAGCGCTAATTACTTGTACACACTTGAAGAGTACACGGAGGCCAACAGGGAGGGGTTTGGACTCAGAGAAGAAATTAAAGTAACTATTTGAGGGTTTATTGAAGTGTCTTGTGAATTTCTTTCTGTCTCGTCTTCTCCTCTTGTTGAATCTCTTTGATTCGCTTTATGATTCTTTACTCTTCCGCTTAGCTTTGCCTGCTCCTTCTTTATTTGTCTCTTTCTCTTCGTTCTCTTTGTTTTTTCCTCTCTTGTCCTGTCTATCTTTTGTCTTTTCTGTCTTTTATTGTCTATATTTTTGTCTTCTACTTTTCTACCTCCATCACTCTCTCCTCCTGTAAGTTTTTTAATATGCCTTTCTTTCGCTTCCTCTATTTCTCCCTTTTTATTCTTCCACCTATCATCCTATCTACGTCCCGCTCTCCACTCTCCCCTTCTCCATCTCTTCTCCCAGCGTTCGACTGGAGGTAGACATCAATAATGACCTTTGACACGATCATGGAAGGTCAAGGACTGGCTGCCTGCAGGATTATTTACACCAGAACAAACTGGGAAGGAGAACCTGTGACTCGGATGACGTCTTAGTTGATGTCCCAGTAACTCCCTGACCTCAACTTACGTTCATGTACCGAGTAGATGAGGCAGTATACTCGATGATGTACCTATCCCAGGTGTGCAGTATACTAATGAGGTAAGAGTAACCTGTGTTAGTGTGTGACCTGTGTAAACCAAAGGCCAAAATGTAAACCAGATGATAACATGCCGAGACCCTGGTCCCTGATGTATTCCTGTGTCAGCAAGAGTGGAAATAATTTCCTTTACCTCTTCTAACACCGTTTTGGGAATTATCGAGCCTATGTTTTGCAGACACAAAGAGAGCATATTTTCCCTCTGCTCCTCGTTCTTCCATCAACATTTGCTGCTTTGAGGAGAAGGAGGTGAAAGTGTCTTATCATCTGTGGAAGTACGGAGGGTCATCTTCTGCAGACCAGACGACCCTATCATCACTATTCTAGCAACAATTATAAACAAATCTGTATAAAACGAATAATAATGGTGGGTCAAAAAAGGGGAAAATCATCAAAAAATCGTATAGATAGGGATAAGGGATGATGATAACACAAATATGACCGAGCGCCGATCGCTCAGGCAAAGATAAGCATTCAGGAGTGACTGGCAAGCTGTCAAGACAGGATGACGGTATATAAACGTTGCCCAGCGAAAGAATCAACACTAAGAGGACCATCGCCTCACTAATCACCATAGCCAGTCACCATCACCTCCCCAATCGCCATCACCAATCAACATTGTCTTTCCTCTCTCAGGTCACATCTCATTCCACATCCATGCCCAATCTGGTCACTCCAGGTATTGCCAGGTCTCACTACCAGGTCCTGTCATCAGGTAACATTACCCAATCATGTCACCAGGTCACACCAACGGGCCACATCAAGTCACACCATTAAGTCACATCACCCGGTTAAATGTCGTCTCAATAGAGAGCTTTGGACAGGGTGACCTCATCTTGACCTCCAACCTGTGGCAATCCTCTCGTTTGTCACCCACTGCCGCATCCCAACATGACCACCAGACCCCAGTGCCACACCTCGGGATGACTTGGCACTCTCCTGACTACGACAGGCACCGCTAGGGAGGTCACATTCAGTGACCTGGCCAACCTAGCGATGCTCTGTGTTGTAGCCCTGAATAATTCCTGCAGTCGCATGTGTGGGCGTGCGATACTCGCTGCCTGGTTGTGTAGGTGTACCAACTTGGTTTAAAAGGTGGTTTACAGGCGCCCTGTTGTAGAATTCTCAGTGTAACGGCAGTGTAGAGAAATGTGAGTGTGTGTGGAATGCAAGGGGAGGCGTGTGAAGGAGTGTGTGTGTGTGTGTGTGTGTGTGTGTGTGTGTGTGTGTGTGTGTAGTATGAATTGTGGAATGGCAGTAGGGAACAGGGGTAGACATGAAGATATATCATGGAAGTGTAATACAGAGAAAAGGAGATATAAGAACAGCCAATATCTCTCTTGCGTGATGTACATTAACATGTAAACATGGAGTCAACTAAACCAAAAGAACGACCCGATACCAAAGTACTGACGTAGATGAATTAAAGGAACGACGCTGTAACAAAACACTGGCGTAAGTCAACTAAAGGAACGAATAGATTCCAAAACAGAGAGAGAGAGAGAGAGAGAGAGAGAGAGAGAGAGAGAGAGAGAGAGAGAGAGAGAGAGAGAGAGAGAGAGAGAGAGAGAGAGAGACTTTAAAACTAACTTCTATAGTCTTTAATTAAGAGACAAAACCACCGAATCACCATAGGTGATTTGCAAGGCCTCTCCAACCAGCGGCCCCTAGGCCAATCAGCGGCGGCCGTGTGTGAGCCAGGCCAGTAATGACCAATAGGATGAGCCCTGAAGCGTACACCGCTCCTGGCCTATTTGCTAGTTACACACTGAAGCAAACCTGACCCTTAATAGCGTGAACAAGATCCAGTGTTTACCTAAAACAATGATGAGGGATGAAAATGTTAAGATATTAGATTATGACTGACATTCTTATAGGGTCCTTGATGAAGCAATGTCTTTAATGAATCTGACAAACTTTTTACGTCACATATGTATAATAGTTCAAGATGAACTACGAAATAATGCATAATACTTAGCGAATTTAATAAAGTTCTTTATTCATACATGTTTGATGATTAGGATTCAAAAATACTTCTAGAAAGAAGTTAAAAATGCATTTTTTCAAAGTTCTCATCATGTTATGTCATAAAATACTTCTAGAATTTTGCGAGTGAATGCAAGTTAGGAGGATGAATGTTACACAGCTGCTGGAAAATTAAAATCATGCACTTAAATTCTTTTCTATCTTGGCAATCTATCGGGCAATAACTATCCATTTATCTGTAGTTTTTAAACTTCTCAGAGTTGAAATTGGCCATTTCCCTAAAATTAAGAGTACTTTTAGGTTTTTTCTAATTACCTTTTTGTCATGGAGCTCTGCCTTCTTGCCATAATTATAAGCACCATGAAATAAATGACATATCTAGGTATCCTTACAGTTGCAATTTTTGACTTGAACGATTTCTTGTTGGACAAATGTTCCTGTATATATTTCACTGGTAAAACCTTCTCAAATATCATCTAGGTACACTGTGAAATATTCAAGTTCCTTTATTTCAACGCCTTTAATTTAATGTCCTGGTAATGGGCCTCTTACATCTCACAGACACAAAGAGAAGAATAAAAAAAATCGGATTATAACAGCAAAACTTGCTCCCAAAAATTAGTATTTTATGAGCAAAAGTTTTTAAGTGGGTGTTGAGTCCAAGAAATTAATGTGAATATTGCCGTAATGTATTTCATGCAATTCCAGTTTTCCAAGAGGCCATTTTCTTAAAATTAGTAATAATTTCATCGACATGCGGTAATTTTTCGTAAAAGAGGAGAGAGAGAGAGAGAGAGAGAGAGAGAGAGAGAGAGAGAGAGAGAGAGAGAGAGAGAGAGAGAGAGAGAGAGAGAGAGAGAGAGAGAGAGAGAGAGAGAGAGAGAGAGGGAAGTAATAATAACGAGAAAATAAAAACGTAGAATAAAGAACAACACAATCGTATGGATAAAAGAGCGATAGAAAATAGAAAATAGAGATAGAACCATCAGAGACAGGTGTAGAGATAGAGCGCATGTTAGACCCCCCTGGTCTCATGTAGGTTACCATAATTTCCTCATGTACCATTGACATTACTGCCATGATTACCATACATCAACCAACACGAAGGATATCATGACGACCATCTATTATCACCACCAAACTACCACAGTTACCACTACCAAACTACCAACACGCTACCGCTATCCACCTACCAACGCTTGTGGAGCCACACTGGGAGAGGCAGGCACACGAGAGAGACAGAATTCACTGGGTCTTGTGGTTGGAAAGGAGAGGTTTAGCAGAAACGTTGTAATACCCAACATGAGAATAAGGATTAACTGTATTGAGAGAATGGATATGTCATTGTTAGTGGGGAGGTTTGCGACGCGTTGATATTTGTGGAACACCGGTTCGAATCCCGTCTTAGTCGTGCGAACCACGAGGAGGTATTGTAAGCAACTGATTGGGGGAAGGGATGATTTTTATCCTAATCCTCTCAGCAATTTCCCTTAAGCTTCAATTTCTGCCATTCCCAATCCTTTTTGCTACAGTTTCGTACTACTTCCAGTGATAGTTTCTATCCGCCATTCGACAGGATAATTCGTTTATTATCCACTTGGAGAGATGCATAGTCCTATTTGGTGTTTATCTTAGGCTTCAGTACTGTAGCTAATATTCCCAAGTTTACTTAAAATTGTTTCTCTTCAATCGTATCAGACTTCCTTATCCACATTTGTCTTATTCACTCCTGTATCCAACTGTATCAACCACTAAACGTATTACTCATTTTCTTATCCTCTTGTAACCCATCTGTATGTGTACTTGTATTCGTTTGTGTGGGTTACAAAATGTATCATCTATTCATCCATTCGTTACCCAGTGGTATCCGTCCTTGTGACCCATTCGTATCGATCTTGATCGGATACATGGATCAATGGAACCTATGCAAGACTGCCAGCCTCATCGGCCCAGCAAACCAGATAATGGTTTTATTGGCCCAATCTCGCTTCTGTCTCCACCGGAGAACCACACTCACACCATTTAGACCACTTGCAGACCACGGACTCAGACCGGTTTAGACCAATTGCAGACTCGAGTATTCGGGCCACTTTATACCGTCTATAGACCCGGTATTAGGACCAATTTATGCCAGTTACAGATCCGGTCTTAGGACCAAATTACACCAGTCACAGCCCTGGTATTAACACCAATATATATCAGCTACAGACCAGGTATTAGGATCAATTTAGACTAGGCATAGACCTGGTATTAGGACCAATCAATACCAGCTACAAACCTGGTATTAGGACCAATCTATACCATTCACAGACCCAGTATTAGGGCCAGTTTACACCAGCTAGTACCTAGTACTAGGGCCAATATATACCAGATACAGAAACACAAATCGGGCCTGTTTAAACCAGTCTCTTGGGTTTATCAATAGCCAGTGTCACAGACCTAATATACCAGGATACTGAAGGTTAGTATTTACTTATTAATGGAGTGTGCTACTCGATACCCTTTGCTTGGAGTATATGAGGGACAACGCCAGCGACGCCGACGTCAGCATCAGGTATGCGTGAGAGACTACGCCAGCGACGCCGGAGGATGAGGCAGGAGCAAGAGGTGTAGCATCCGGGCAGGCTGGCTAGGGTGCATGAGGCTGGGTGAAGCTGGGGGGCGTCACTTCCTCCGCCCGGCATCCGTAGCTCCGACGGAAGCAGGTGAGGAGGTGGAAGGGGGGAAGCAGGTGACACACAGCTACCCCCACTCCCGCTCTGGAGGAGGAAGAGGAGGAGGAGGAGGAGGAGGAGGAGGAGGAGGAGGAGGAGGAGGAGAGACAGAGAGTAGGAAAAGGAGGAAGAGATAGAAGCATCAGAAGGAGGATAAGAAAGAGGAAGGTGGGAAGGAGGAGCAGGAGGAAGACGAGGTGGGTGTCAGTAGAAGAGGAAAACGAGGGAAAAACAAGAGAGAGAGAGAGAGAGAGAGAGAGAGAGAGAGAGAGAGAGAGAGAGAGAGAGAGAGAGAGAGAGAGAGAGAGAGAGAGAGAGAGAGAGAGAGAGAGAGAGAGAGAGAGAGAGAGAGAGAGAGAGAGAGAGAGAATGGAGATGGATGAATAGGGATGGCTGAAGCGTAGACACAGGATAATGTAGGGTATACATATGTGAGTAATTATCGGTTGTCAGGGCAAATGAGTGATACATGTACCTAATTCAACCCCTAATGAGTTTCCAGCGCTCTCTTGCCCTACTTCGAACACCAGACCAACATATTACGAAAAAATATTTAGAACCCCAACATATAGAATATATTACACTATAAATCTATAACTAGATAGACTGAAGCACCATCACGACCTATTCCTATTACAGGTGGAAATAAATCTCAACCTGAGAATAAAGTGATAGATTATGGAGGGGAAAAAAGGAGAAATTTCTGAGGAAATCCATATAACACACGAAGCCATCTAGGGATACTAGAGTCAGCCGCTCACGGGAGCATAAGTCACAGAAGCCCTGAGGGGCTGGTGGAGGGTTGGAAGTATGGGGGGGTTCTGGGAGGTATGGAGGGGGGTTGAGACGTGCAGGGGAGGACGATGAAGACGTGAATAGTTGGTGTAAAACATCCACGAGTGGATGAAGAGGCGTGGAGGACATGGAAGATGTGATGTGGTTAGGAGGTACTGCTGGAGATGAAAGGCGTAGGTACTCGGAAAAGAATATAGGTGGTGGGGGGTGAGGGAGGTATTTAACACTCCCCCCTCCCTCACTTCCCTATCCCCCATCCGTAAGAGGAGGCAGGAGCCCTTAGGGCGTCATCTGGCCAGCGGTCCGGTGAGAGGAGAGAGAGAGAGAGAGGGAGAGAGAGAGGGAGAGGTGGTTGTGGGGAGGAGGGACATCAGGAGGACCTCTGCCGTTTAAAGTTTTAAAGGTACCCACGTCTTGCCCTGCGGAACACCTTCCTGCCGTGGTTATTGTGGCTACTCGCCGATGTTCTGCTCGCGGACCATCGCGGCCTGCAATGTAATTTCCTCGTCTGATATTAAGCTGAGTTTCCGGTTAGAGACGGAAATCAACGGTTCAATTTTTTCTCTATTACGAGAGTACTTACACAATGTCTTCAGTGGGTGAGTAAAAAGGGCCCTAGTCTGGTATATAGGTCTGTCTAGGCTTGGCAAGGTGGATGTATGGGCCTAGTCAGATGTAGGCCCTGGTCCAACTTTGGCTATATGTATGGACAGGCCTAGCCAGATATTTGTATGTCTTAGTTTGGCCAGGTGAGTGGATGAAGCAATCGTTATGAGGTCAACGAGGAATGTGAGACATTATGACCTCGATCAGCTGTGTAGAATAGTAAGGTTTCGTCCAGCTATGTGGAACAGTTAAGCTTCGGTCAGCTGTGTGGAATGGTTAAGCTTCCACCAGCTATGTGGAATAGTAATGCTTCAGCCAGCTATGTGGAATAATAACGCTTCAGTCAGCTATGTGGAATAGTAAGGCTTCAGCCAGCTATGTGGAATAGTAAGGCTTCAGCCAGCTATGTGGAATAGTAACGCTTCAGCCAGCTATGTGGAATAGTAAGGCTTCAGTCAGCTATGTGGAATATGTAAGCTCCGGTAAGTCATAAAGGATAGTTAAGCTACGGCCAGCTGTAAGGACTGACGAAGCTTCATCCAGTTATATGGAATATTATGGCTTCGTCTCTTTATGTAGAAGAGTAATACTTTGACAAGGAATGTGAAAAAGAGTAACCAGGAAGAACGTCCTCTTCCAAAGGAGTTCCCCGGGAATTCAAGATGAATCATCATGATGACAGTCATTCGATTCACACAATAGTTATCATTACTATGATGACGTCACGCACGACCACCATCTCGTTCTCATCTTCACTATGTTGATGATGGGTCGTCATGCTGTTGATGAGTGGGAGATAAGGCTGAACTACAGGGTCGTCTTGATGGTGATGGTTAAGAGATGTGGATATACCCTGGGGTCATCAGACTGTTAGATCAAGTCGTACCATAGGTTTGTCTTAGTAATGATGAGTAGATGTAGTCATACCTATGAGTCGTCATAGTAATTATGGATGAAAGCTGTAGTCATACACTAAAGTAATCATAGTGTCGATGTATATTTGTGGTCGTGCCCTCCGGATCCTCAACCAAACACAAAGACTGGTACAACAGGTCAGTAAAAACAAGTTCGAAGACAATAACACTTGGAGTCATTGTGTGTGTGGAGAGCATCACTCTCTTAGGCAACCTTTGGCCTGCACGTCTCGCTGGGCAGAGAGAGAGAGAGAGAGAGAGAGAGAGAGAGAGAGAGAGAGAGAGAGAGAGAGAGAGAGAGAGAGAGAGATAAGAGACAAAGCCTTTGTAATCGTCTCTGGCATGTCTCCCGCGCCCATAAAACCCAAACGTAATTAGCGCAGGAGACAAGAGTAGAGAGACCTACCACTCGTAAATCCCTTATCAGTGGCTCGTGACCGAGGTTATCGCTCCTTATCACGACACAGCTCGCCCTCACACCTGGCCTAACAGCTGCTGGAGGTACTCCAGGCGATGCTGAAGGGAAGCGCAAGCCACGTGCGCCCCGGGCCAGAAACCATCACGTCCTGGACGATGAGGTACGGATGGAAAGGTCGCCGTCATACTCGCTTTCAACGCGAATCCTTCTAACGCAGGACCCACTCGGAGGAATTGGAGAGTTACAGAAGAGAGGACGTGGTAAAGTCTCCTACAGATGTTTGCTGCGTGTTAGATCCACCTGCAGGAGCAGGAACTCCAGCAGGAACACGTGATGAAATTCGTATATGATTCCTGGAGATGTTGGGTCCACGTGCAAGGTGCGAGATAGGAACCACAGGAAGGAGGACACAACGAATCCAGTCGCATTACTTGCCATAAAATGAAGCCGGAGGAGGTGAGGAAGGACTTCGTAGATGGTGATACACATCAGCTCAGTTACAGAGAATCGAGAGAAGGAGGTTACAAGGACCTTTTAGCATTACACATAATGCTAGTAACTATAGATTGGAATGCTTGTATAATTTCTATTAGCGCCATTCGTTATGATATGCAATTAAGATATATAGTTTTTCATTGGGTAAAATTAGGAATTATAGGGAAAGACATAATTCTGTTATAGGTACCTCCACTGATCCTGTTAACATCACGGTACGACCCTTGAACTCGAAGTTACGACCCTTGAACACGTCACTACGACCACAGAGTATGACAGTCTAGTCTTTCATCTGAACTTTAAAGTTCAGGACAAAAGCTAGGATATCATCCTAAAAGGTCGTATCGTCGTGGTGAATGAAGGTCGTACCGTGATGTTCAAATGTCATATTGTCGTGTTCAAGAGATTAATCCTAAGACTTGCTCTCATCAAATGGCAGTTACAGGATGAATTAGTGATGTGTGAAATGCTCCAAAAAGAAGATCTTAAGACTGACCTCCGAAAAGACAAGTGACAGTCATGTGAGTGGAGGATAACCGGTTCCAATACCCTTTTTGAAGAGGTAGGCCTACTGGAAGCCTCGTTTAACTGGGCCTTCTCACCAAAATTAATCCTGTAATTCAAAAGAATATATACAATGATCTCTAAGTTTTACTGATTATCTAAAGCACCGATAGCAATATTTAGAAACGAAATGATAAAAAGGTTAGAAACCAATGGGAAAAATAGATACATGGTAACGACCATCAGTCATCAGAGTCACAGATAAGATGTGAGGTACAGAGCGATAAGTTATCAGTAGACAGTAAGGTAATTTAAGGCATTGTCATTAAACCTATGGAGTGATCTTATAGATTACGGACTTTACCACAGAAAAAGAGGTACTGACTTCGACACCCCATGCAGTCTAAAAACATTCTATGTAAAGTGTTCTCGTATGATGGAACACAAATGAAAACAGTTACGCAAGATATAATGGATGAAAAATCATATGCTGAAAATACGTAAAATTGCTTATTAAATGAGATCTATAGCTTCTCCTTACAGCTGCAACAACAGACCTTGCTTTCCACCATCCAGACTACAACAGACGATAACAACAAAACAGTCATGCCACAGAACACACTCACAACCATACAATAGAATCACTCACAACCGTGCTATAGAAGCATGCTCCCAACCATACAATAGAATCATGCTCATAACCGTACTATAGAAGCATGCTCATAACTCTACCATAGAGTTAAAACTACAACCCTACTCTGGAACCATACGTAACCAACCTTCCTCAGAACATAATACTGTTTCTTTCGCAGTTATTGCCTTTGTTCTGTTGTTCTATTCCCCCGGTTCTTTGAGCCGCACACCGGGGACCTCTCATTGTCTTACCTCAGTTCTTCTTTGGCAAATTTGTAAGGGGGGAGGAAACACGCCAGAGAGAGACCTCTTGTCCAGGTCTCTCCTGTCTCTATTGTCACTAAAGGCATAGGTTTCTTTTTCTGTGGGGTTCGACTATGCCTCATTAGGGGCGTAGGTATAGTACACCAACCGTTGTTGATCTGTGCCACAGCAGGTGTTGAATAGAATTCTTTTTTTTTTAATCATTTTCTAAGGAACAAGACAAAGGGGAGACTCTAGGTGTCTAGTGAGGTCAGTCCAATCATGTCTGTGATTTTAGGTGATTTGTGGTATATTTAGGAAGTTTAGATGTTGCCTTTAGGGAGTCTAAGTGTCCTCTTTAGGTATGGGATGTTTTAAAGGAACCCTATTGTTTTGGGTACCCTGGGAATATTATCTGAAGATCTCCTGTGGCTTTACAGGTGTTGGAGTGGAGTATGAGAGAGTGCGTGATGATGGGATTAGGGTACGATAGTGTCTTGCAATGGGCAAAGAGTGTGGTGATAGGGATGGGATGTTAAAATGCGTGGTGAAAAGATGGGGTCTGGTAGAGTGCTTGGTGATTGGATGAGGTCTGTTAGGGTGCCTGGTGATAGGATGGGGTCTGGTAGAGTGCGTGGTGATAGGACAGGGTCTGTTAGGGTGCTTGGTCATAGGATAAGGTCTGGAAAGTGCGTGGTGGTGGGGTTAGGTTTTATAGAGCGTAAGATGACGGGGATGGGGTGTGGGAGAGTGCGTGGAGGTGGTGGTGAGGGTGGTGGTGGGTGGTGGCTTCACAGATCAATTTCACCCTCACCCTCTCACTCTATAGACGCCAAGATACAACAGGGAAGGAAACATCATCTATTGAAACAGTAGATCATATGGGAAACTAGACTCCTGGCGACGCTGGAGCTGGGAGCGTCCGGAGCCGAGAGGTAAATCTGAGACGACAATGTGGGTGGCAAGCGTCCATCCTCAGATCTTCCTAGGTCTAAAACTTTCTCCTCTCTCCACTAGAGGGCTACGAAAATACCTTTTTGTTACATTTTATCTCAGGACTAAAATGTTCAAGAAGGATACTGAAAATGCATAGAAAAATGACTTATCCTACTAAGCTTAAATTCAACTTTCATTACGCAAGTTGAAGATGCTGAATATGTATTCTAATGATCAATACATTAGCTATGTATCTTAGCGATGATATACATTGATTTATCAAGAATTAAAACACTGATTATCAATAAATATCACTGAAATTTAATCCAAGGTAGACACAAACACCCCATACATCTAAAGCTCTCTCATATACATATAGTCACACAAGTAAACAGTCTTTTGACACAAGCACACACAATGATACGAACACACACACACACACACACACACACACACACACACACACACACACACACACGGTGCAGAATTCCCTTCCCGTACTGTACAAATAAGTCGTTACACACAAACACACACACGCACACACACACGAACAAACATTCCTGGAGGGACAGCATAAGAAGCTAGTAACCCCCCCCCTTCCCCCCCAGGCCAGGTGTGTGTGGTAGCGACCGTTCCAACGTCTTATTATTATGACGCGCCTCCGCCTTATCTCCCGTCCGGCTGTCGACGTCTGGCAACCCCTGGCAACGGCAACACCAGATTGCATCTTTCCTACTTTCGCTTTTTTCCATGACTGAATATTTCTTGGATATCTGTACAAACTTTTATTTGGAGTTCGTTCAGAGTTTTTTTTATTTTTTTTTGTTTTTACTTCACGTACGAATGCGCATCTTTGTTTACAATGGTCATGAACGAACGCTTGCTACCTGTGGGTCGTTTAAAGTCCGGATGCTGGGTAGGTTTGCTTTACCTGGTGGCTCTTTACTTCTTTTAATTCCTATTTGTAGTCTCTCTCTCTCTCTCTCTCTCTCTCTCTCTCTCTCTCTCTCTCTCTCTCTCTCTCTCTCTCTCTCTCTCTCTCTCTCTCCAATTCCTCAGTGGCCACTGCTCTTCCTTCAACTCTTACTCCCTCACCACTCCTTACTCTCCCTCAATTATCAACCACTCCCTCATAGCTTCATCATCCATCCCGCCTCACTTGGCCCTCAATATTCACTCCCCATCTTGAACGCTTCTGTTCCCATAATCCTCTGGTACAAGTAATGTTTACAAAAACTCTTGAACTTCCTTAAATGATGTAAGGAAATATAGGAGACTAAAAATGAGGTCAACAGTTTGCTATGACCTCTTGACCTTATTATCTCTTACCCGTTGATAAAGCTGAAAGCGCTCTGTATCTTCCTTTGTCTTTCTCATCAGTAAGATGTTGACAAGCTTTCTTGGTTCTGTTCACATTATCTCTTGAGATAAGATTATGGATACTACAATACATTAGATATTCCGTGGTTAAGGTATAGTCATGATATTGTGTCTATAGGACTACAATAAGATTCTTGAAAATCGACGGTACGGCCTTTGAGTACGACTGTACGTCCGTTGAGTACGACTGTCCAACCCCTGAGCACGACTTGTAACCCATGGGTGTGATGGCCTGGTTAGGTCAAAGGTCATACCAATATACCTAAGGTTCGTATCATCGTCATCAAGTGTCATATCGTCGTGCTTATACGATCAGCAAATTACAAATCTGTATACCACACACCTATATCATATAACCCCTTTACACTTTACAGCTATACAATCCCATATGATTAAAAGTGTTTGTATTTATTCACTTTAATTCGGTAATCACACACCAAGCAGATGATGCAAAAATGTATTCTCATTCACTGGAGTCGAATATTTATATCATCAATTACAGACTTGAGATCAATGTTAAAAATGGCAACGGATGGAGGTGTCCTTTGTGTTTACAGTATGAATTCAGTCATCATCGCCGCCGTAAATATCTTTATCATAAGTTTTCAGAGTCGATATAGCTATTTCTGAACAGCTTTTCTAGCTAAATGGTCTGTTATTAAGATGAGACGTAGTGAGGAGGATAGGAGAAGAGAGAAGAGGTGTGTGTGTGTGTGTGTGTGTGTGTGTGTGTGTGTGTGTGTGTCTTCATCATCTGGCGGAACAGCTGTAGATGGTAGGGTATTTAAATCAGGGTTACCAACTCTACCGCTTGACGCGAAGACCAAAATCCAATCCTCTCTCCACTTCCGCTGCTATGTGGAGATAGCAAAGTAAAGACGTTATTCTTACGGTTAATGAAATGAGTGTTGAGTTGCATCATATTTGTACGTATTTGTATGTGTTTGTATACAAACATATTCATACATATCTTCTAGCCTTCAAAACTGTCTTTTGAAAACATATGGTCTGTAGGATATCACTAGGGAAATCTGTAATGAGCTTGTAATCAAATAAAAGTATCTTAATCAAGCAACATCAATTACCACTTTAAAGGAACCCAGACTACAAATTGATTAGAACATATGCAGCGAAATTATCCTCCTTTCTTAATTAATCGAGGGCAGAGGGGTGTATCCAGCGTTCGTAACACTGTCCCCTGCTCCTCGCGATCAGCTGTTCTCTGTTTACGATGATGACGTGGTAGAGGCATCACCTTCATTGGGAGGGAGAGGGTATGAAAGGGGGTGAGTGAAGGGAAAGGAAGGGATATAAGGGAAAGAGAAGGTAAAGAGATGGAAGAGATAGAAGTCTGGGACCAAGCAATGAATAATAAGACATAAGAAGCTTGAAGAAAGAGATAAAAGAAGATTGAAAGCAAGTGGGAAGGTCATAGGAAAAGAGGAGAGGAACTATGATGACGTAAAAGAGAGAGAGAGAAAAGGAGGAGGAGAAAAGTAAGGCAAAGTTGTGTAAACTATTGATTGAAATATTCCCAGTGGCCTTCAATAGTCAGACTGAACCTTTGGCTTCGGTAAGGCTTAGGAGAGATGTGATGACGTGTTTGAGACGTCCCACAACAAGAGGACATCTTGTACAACAGGATGTCTTAACCTTTAAGACTTCAGTACATCTCAAACTTCAGAACTTCAAGACATGTGGACGTTATAAACTTTTGGGCTTCAGTATCAAAACACTTACGCATCTTAAACAGAACCTTCCACACGATCGTGTTTCCAGGAATCCTATCAGCTTAAAATCTCACAATTGATCTGATTGATTCAGAACATCTTACATATAATCCTCTTAGATCTGCACAACACATTGTTCACCACTATAAACTAATGGCTATTCCTTATCGTTCAAGAACGCGTGAAGAAATCTACATATTAGGGCTTCCAAGTTATATGAACCATCAAATAGAAGCAGACTTCAACTATGACCAGATGACAAATGGTTTCTAAACTGGTAATAGAGATATGAAATAATTCCTACCACATTATCTATGTATCTGGAATCGTTTCACCTCGAGTCAAGAGAGAATCTGAACAAATTTCATTTAGATTTACGAATCGAAATGAGTAATACAATTCTCATCTGGTAATCCGGCGATCTATGATATAACAGCTCCTAATATACGGATAGAAAAACGCCATTTACATCCTCGTTAAGGGTTGTTCAATATTTACTGAACTTTGAACTTGGATGGCGTAATCAACAATGCAGTCTATCCTCAGCCCATGAAATAGATGATAAAGTTGACTTCAGAGATCAAAAACGATTTGATTATGCTTTCAATTTAGAATTAGAGAAATGGTGACCACATTATCTGTATCACTTCAAACGATGATTATTTCTTATGTAAACACTTACAAAATCTGTGTTTTTAAAGAATTGTGAAGATAATAATTTTCTATCCTTTGATGTGAAATGATATGATCATAATGTGATCCAACATAGTGTGATATGATTATAAGACAGCATGATGCAATATGGTAAAACATTATGCAATATGATGTACAATGATTGAATACATTAGTGTCTTATTTCATACAATGATATATTCGTGGACTGACTACGATTCTTAATTTCACAATTTCTGTCATTTTTCAATAGACACTTTATCTTCAGTAACATCAGAATGGACAAGTATTCTTGCTGATTTGCAATCTGCACTCATCCTCGACTGAGTCTGCAGTGGTTCATTACGTGAATGGAGTAACATTATATGTTAATTTCACAAGAAAATATATGAAATATATCAATGATTAATCGAACAACAGACTACGTGATAGACCTCAGCGAATATCAGTCAATCATGTACATACGTTATCGTTACTGTTGTTTTAGAAGTATTCCTACATCATTCTGTGAGTATTAAGTGATCTCTCAATGATCTTTTGGATTATCATGGCAAAAATCCTTGACTCATGTACCATTTAATCCTAAAGTCGGATTATCTCTTTCTTGATCCTAGATATCACAGGTTAGCTTACCGTTTAATGCTATCATATCCCATCTATTAACCTATCAGCGTCAGTGTCATGATACAAGTAATCGTTATTAATGTTCCGGATTACCTCACATATCACAGCATCGATCACGTAAGTCATGACAAATTCAAATGATAGAAAAATTTTAGTCTGTAAGTGTCTTTGTTTTCATGATTAGTAATCACTCATTCATTTAACTTCTTAGGTCTCTCTCTCTCTCTCTCTCTCTCTCTCTCTCTCTCTCTCTCTCTCTCTCTCTCTCTCTCTCTCTCTCTCTCTCTCTCTCTCTCCGTCTTTACTTCTTGCTCTTTTTTCCTCTTTCCTTCTATCTCATCTCCCCCTCTTTCACATTTTCGCCAACATCATCACCACATCCACGACAATCACCACCCTTGCAACCTCCACCACCATCACACTTACCACTACCATCACTACCACCACCACAATCACCACCACAATCACCACCACCACCATCAGTTAGGAAATATGAACGCCCCTTCACACATCCGGAACCATAAGGACATAAACACCACATTCCTTGTCTCTTAACCTTATCTTGTCCGACGTTCCTTTATGGACCTTTAAATTTGAATTGTTCAACAAGGACGTATCCCACTCTCCTTGGTCACACCAGGTACCGCAAGGCGAGGTACTGGTTCCTCTCTTGTTTGTGTCCTCGACTAAATATGCTTTTTTTTTCTTCTTTTTTGCACATATATGAATGTGAGGTATTTTTTGTCTATGTTTTTGCGTACTTTTGGCGGGTCTGCACACATGTTGATCACTGTTGGGATACATACATCCCGCAGTTACATAATAATTTTTGTGATTGCTTTTTTGTTGACTGCAAGTACACCTTTAGGTTGCGGGCTGTCTGGAATATACTGTATAGCGTCTGTCGCCTTTAAATCCTATACTTCAGGGTATTTTTCCTTAGTCTGGAAGCCTCTTTCCTCAAACCCAAAAGCTGTCTTGGGTTTATTTTGTTTTGATTTCCTGATATTGTTTAGGTTCCCTGTTCCTTCTTCCCTCTGTAGATTCCTTACTTTTCCTTTCATCCCTAAGACATATACTTCTTCCCTCCAAGGCGCAACCTGGTCCTTATCCTCTTCTTCCTCCTTCTCTTTCTCTTTCCCTCGAAGCCACAACCTCCTCCTCCTCCTCCTCCTCCAGCTCTTCCTTCCCCTCTCCTCTCCCTTCTGAGGGAACCCACCGCGCGACCTCCCAACCGTCATTCTGTTCAAGGGGTTTAAAGATTCTTAAAGGGCTCAGCTGCCGGGAACTAAGAGGGTGATGAGGAGATAGGAATGAATTGCAGGGAATAACAGAAGGAAGGTGATTATTAGCCTGACATCCAAAATGGGGTAACCTCTCTGTGGCCCACAGAGCAAAAGGAAAGGAACAAATGTTTCGTAAAGAGAACGTATGAGAGTATATAGATAAGTGATATATGTATATATACATACATACACACACACACATACACACACACACACACACACACACACACACACACTCACACACACACACACACATATATATATATATATATATATATATATATATATATATATATATATATATATATATATATATATATATATATATATATATATATATATATATATATATATATATATATATATATATATATATATATATATATATATATATATATAAATTCGTATCTATATTTTCTGTATGATATAGTTTATTTATAGTTGGAAATGCTAAGAGATATTATTGTGATAATTGATCATTTGCATTTGAAGAATTATCCATCTGAATAAGATTAAAACTGAATCAATAAATGGTTATTATCAACAGTGAAAACAAGAAAACTTTTTCATGCTCTTGTACCCTCAGCTTCTCCGAGCAGAGTACCCGGAAATTAACACAGGAGCATGGAGAATTACTTTGAGACATTTTTTTTTTATATCAAATTAATCTTCTATTCAATCGAGACCTTAAGAAACAAATAAAGTTAGATTAGTTTGTCCTCACGGAGCTACAAGGATGACACATTGTTTTTCAAAGACCTTAAGAGTTTAAGTTTTTAGGAGACTAATTCAAACCATGATACAAATATCTTTTCTTATTTTTCCTTGTATTTCTGCCAAGTCTTTGACCTCAGACTGTGATCCGCAGGTCGTTCCCCTTAAAATCAAACACTACCGACAGTGGAATCGTTAAAAAGGCTCTTACTTGCTATCCAAAAATTTAGACACGAGTTATTGAGGGTCAGACAATTGGGATATCCTGAGGTCAGAGCCTTAACGCTGGACACTAACGGTATTGACAGAAAAGACCTTTAGCTTCCAATACTGGCAATAGTTAGAGGAGGTCCTTCAGCTCTAACAACAACACACTTGGAAAAATTCTTAAGTAGAGGCCAAACTTAGAGCTCTCCAGAGAAACGTAAAGAGCTGGCACTTGTGTTGAGGAGGTTGTGAAGCTGCAGCTTGTCGTCTTCACAGAGACGAACTGAAGATGATACTTTTCTTTCTAAGAAGACGAGGAGGAGGAGGAGCAGGAGGAGGAGGATGTGGAGGAGGGACAGGGGAGAGGAAAGCGGAGGTCGGAGCGAAGGGAACCCAAAGGAGGTGACAGGCGAGGTGTAAAATGAGACGGGGAGAGACAGAAAGAGAGGAGCAAAGTTGGGTAATAAGTAAGATGATAGAAGCTAACGATAGGGTGACCCAAGACTTGGTGCGAGTGATAAGTGAAGGAACGACCCAAGATACGACCTGAGTCGTGGTTAAAGCAAGAGTTGTAGAAGGACGCCCCGACCCTCTCGGGGGGTGGACACTGAGAAGAAAAATTTACGTCTTCAGTTATAATGAGAAGTTCTAAGGAACCTGGGGATACCAGGAAGGCTTCCTGGTGAGAAGGATGAGGAGGAGGAAGAGGAGGAGAAGGAAAAAGAGGAAGAGGAGGAGAAAAATGGGAATAGCGAATGACTTATGAAGAGGAAGAGGAAGGAAAAAAGGAACAAATAAACGATGATGATAAAGGAAGAAATAAGTGGTAATGATAGAAGAAAGGAAGTTATGATAAAAGAATGTAGAAAGAAGTAATGAAAGGAGAAAAAAGATATTAGTGATGGAAACAAAAGGAATGGAGTGACGAAAAGACAAAAACGAAGGGGGTTATGAGATAAAAGTAAGTGTTACAACAAGTGAAACCAAGACGAGTGATAAGAAAGATTAAAAGCAAGAAAATGGTTGAAGAAAAGATTATGAGGACTTTAAACCACGACTGAAGTATATCTCATGAAGATAGAATGAGAGTAAAACTGTCAAGGAGAGGAATAAACGATTGTTGAAGGAGAAAGAAAAACAACAACGAGGAGATAAGAGAGACAGGAAAAAGGATTGGAGAATAGAGGCCACAGGAGAGGGTAACAGCTGAGTTGTCCGGGACTTGATCTGTTAGGCTCAAACAACCGCTCTACCCCTACCCTGCCATTATGCTATCCAGTATTGCCATCCCTCACGCCACCATCCTCGGTACCTCAGGCCATCAATTCACCCACTGTGGACAGATATCAAGTTTCAAGTCTTAGTCAATGATTGCATAAATATCGTCCAACATCTGCTTTTATTCTCCCTCTGTCGGATCCCAGCTTAACTATTAACATATTTGCTACAAGATCATATATATGTATGATCTTATTCCTCTGTTTCTTCCCTATATCCTTCATTATCCCTATCACCCCTTCTACTTTTGCCTTTATCATCAATTTTTAGCACTCCACTCTTTACGCTCCTTCTGCACGTATTTTATCTGCAGTGTAAGAACGTAGAGGAAATCTCCTCATCAGGACCTTCCTCCAAGAAGATAATCTGCAACACATCAAACAGCCTTCTCTCTCACCAGCCTGAAAATTCTTGTTTTGATTCCTGTTTTGGCTAATCACCTGCGCGTAGCCTAATTAGTGGTGGTGGTGGGGAGGTGGGAGGGGCTGGTTAAGAGGGGAAAGGGGACGTGGGGAAGTGGGATGGGGGGACTTAGGAAGGGAGTGTTCATAAGAACTTAACTACCAAACCGCCACGCTTGGTAGAAAAGTGAGGAACTTGACGTAAAAACTAAGAGGGCCTCCTCCATAAGGAGCGATGATGATTCCACTGAGGAGGAGACAAGAAGAAACTGAAAAATTTAGAAAACTGCCATTACGACTCCTCGTCTGTATAATAATCGTTGATAAAAGAGGCGGGAACTTTTGGCGCGTCCTGGACGCATTCCTTTTGAAACTTCTTTCTATCCAGATTTATTTTCAGAAGAGTTTATTAAAGCAACGTGAATGCCTTGCGACAGATTAAGTCTGTTGGTGCAGAAAGTGAAGAAACATTGGCAAAAACTCCTGAGCATTGGAGAGATGTAGTTCGTTCGTTCTCAGAAGCAAATGTTCTCGGTAAGTTCAGAGGAGACTTGCAAAAAGGGTCTCTGAAAATACGTCAATTATTCCGTTACTGGCGGACTTTAAGAAAGGCATCGCTTTCACCAGGATGAATAGAAGCTATGATGAAGACTTGGTGGGTGGGTTGCTTGATATGGTGGATAGGTGGCTCTGTTTTGGAGGTGAGTGGATGGCTCTTGTAAGGCGATGGTTAGGTGGTGGGTAGAGGAGGTGGTTAGGTAGCTCTAAGATGTTGCTTGCTTTGTCGGATGGACATCTCTTCATAGTTCTGACTATGCTTAAGGGGGACTGCATACATTCTTGCTCATCCTGGGCCAGTAGGGTAAACATATACTCGAAAAAGATATATATATGATCTTCACAAAGAAAGATCTACTACCCCAAAGTTTCACTAAGATCTAAATCTTACATTTTCTGTTGGTAAAGGTATGTGTAAAACCCCTCCTTCTATTCTCTACTAATCACCCTACCATCTGCCCTTCAGTCATGAAGCTCTACTTAATGCTAATTAAATATTTACCCCTTAATTAATGCTGAGAGTTCAGCATACCATTAGTATACCACTATGTTCCTGACAAATTCATCCCTGCATTCCTAACCCTTTCATGCCCTTATTCCCACGGTCAATTTCGTATTCTTGTCTCACTGCTCTCCTCTGATGCATTCATTATGTTCTTTCTGTTACCTATTCCCCTTTCTCTCTCTTATTCTCACTTAATTGATCATTCCGTCCTCCCCTATATCATTCGTTTCCTGTGTAATTCCTATTTTCTCACCCTCTTCCTATCTTCACATCTCTCTCTCTCTCTCTCTCTCTCTCTCTCTCTCTCTCTCTCTCTCTCTCTCTCTCTCTCTCTCTCTCTCTCTCTCTCTCTCTCTCTCTCTCTCTCTCTCTCTCTCTCTCTCTCTCTCCTTCCGGAGTCCGTGTCTTGTCATCACGTGACAACATGGCCAACCAGCCTCCCGCATCCGGGGCCGCAGTCCGCACCTTCCCCGCCAGAACCAAGACAGTTTAAATGCCCGACTGAATATGTCGACGGTTACACGGTAGCCAGGGAACATGGGGGGGGGGGAGGGGGGGGAACCTCCAGGGTGGCCTTGTGTCTTGGGAAAGGGAGTAGGAGGAGGCGGGGGGGGGGGGTGCTGGGGTGGGCGCCGCTGGGTCTTGGAGGGGGGATGGGGGGTGTAGACGGAGGGTACAAGGGCTGGTACCATCCAGTGGAAGATGATGTCATTACAATCTTGCCAGATGCACTTTTTCTTCTCTTCTTTTTCTTCTTCTTTATTTGTTTGCTGAGATTCGATTGATAGACTTATGAGAACGCGTGCGAAGCGTTTATATAATATACACATTATCACCCCACGATGTATGATAAAGGGACTTTCAACAACACATTTCCTTGGTAAGTTATTATATTACGAAATATGTATAAAACGTCCTCGTTTTCAACAGCATCTCTGCTTGTTCTGTGCTGAAAATTCCCATTATAGTTTTCTTAGTTTTCTGCACTTGGCGTAAGAATTCAGACACAATCTTTTGGTTTCCAGAATTCCTAAAGTTCCTATACGTTAGAGCTATAAGTGCTAAAGTTTACATGGAGAACTACAACTGCAGAAAGTTAACAGGGAGAGCTACTGTTGCTATAAGTTAGCAGAGAGAGATGTAAGCGCTAGAATTAGAAAGTGGAGCCATAAATGTAGCAAGGATAGCTACCACTGAACCAGGAAAGCTTTATGTTAGCTACGAGAGCTTCTGAGTTAGCAAGGAAAGCTACAAGTCATCACCAAAAGCGTTGAAGTCTCCTGGGCAGGGAAGGAGTCGACCGCCGCGGCACGCGTCATCCTGCCACGTGCTCGGCCGGCCCGTGCTCCGTTTTCTAACCTTTTCTTTCGTTTTCTTTCAGGCGTTCCTCCTCCATTCTCAGCCGATGTGAAGATATGCCACTGAATGGAAGACGGTTACCGGGGCTGGGAGAGGAAATGCCGGAAGGGACGCTCCGTGGGTGTTGAATGTTTCTTTTCTTTTTTTTTTTGGATCATCAGCCTCCTTTTAGAAAAAGCCTTTTAAGTATCAGAATTTGTAGACATAGAAATCTTCTCTAGATGAAGCAACGTCTAAGGCCTTGGGATGGAGGACATCTTGGTAGAATTTGTAAACAAAAGGCAATATTCACCATGTCGGATGTTCTGTTGTTGGGGCCAAGACCCACTATGGCCTGTATGGCGCATGAAAGCTTATTATAAACGGTGGTTCGTCGTCTCTTCTCCCTCTTTCTTTATATTTCACTTCTCTTTTCTTCATTCAGATCCTTCGCGACATTATACGGAAGTTAGCAAAGAGGATATACACGTTACGTTTTCTTTTGTCATTTAACGTTTCCTGCTAATTATCAGATTGTATCCAGTTTTTTCTAGATAAATTGTTCGACGCCTATTCGTCTAGTCTCCCATGCTTTCCTACCTCCTGTCCTTTAGGTCAATATATTCTACCTCTCTTTTTCCCTTTCTTATCCCTATCCCATCCCTTCTTCATCATATCTATCTTTTCCTTCTCACTGTCTTTTATTTTCATATACCTATTACTTTTGTCTCATTGATTTTCCCTCACACCTATTCCTTTCCTTTCTCTGCGCCTTTCCTTCCTTTTACATATCGCTCTTGTCCACTTCCTCCTCTCCCTACAGTTATCCCTTCCACCCATCCCACACCTGTTCCAGCGTTCTGCGTCAACTCTCGTTATTCTGTTGTAAAAATACTATGGATCCCCCTCTGGGCTCGAACCTCTCTTGCTTCTTCTCTTCCTCACCTCGAAAGCAACATTTTACGGTAGCAACACAACACGACACACCCTGGGAATGCCCCACGCACTCGCCTTCAACACGACACACTCTGGGAATGCTCTAGGCATTCGTCTTCATTACAGCACACTCTATAAATACACTCTGCACTTACCCTTAACGCATCACACTGTGTGGATGCCTTACGCATATACCCTAAATACAATGCATTCTTGGAAATTTTGGCATACTTCCAAAGTACAACACACTATGGCAATTCCCAATGCACTCGCCTTCAAGACGAAGATGGGTGTTAGAAACCATAGTGTATGATACTAGGACGGAAATACTTAGAGACAAAGATGAAAGTGCCAGAGAAAAAGACAGATGGACCACAGAGCAAGAGGGAACTGTTACAGATTAAGCAGGAGTGGTGAAATCCAAAATGGATGTGACACATGCAGAGAAATCTCAGGGACCAGGATAAAAGTGCTAGAAGCCGTACTATTTAGTGTTCAATATCCAAGTTGGGGGTGCCGGATACCCATACTGGAGTGCCAGAGATCAAGTGGTACGAAGAGCGGAGCAAGTGGCACCTGGCGAAGGGTCGTGTGGCACGCGTCGCACCTACCTCTCCCTCCCAACAGTCCCCCCCCTCCCTCCTCCACACACACGCAGAAGCGTCCTACCCCTGACGGTGGGCGCACGTCAGGTCCCGTCGCTTGACGCATTCGGCCAGAAAAAGATGAGGTTGGGGCTCCGTAACGGTCGTTCTTTTGACGCGGGAGATTTAAAAAGTCTTGAAGAAAGGGCGCGCGGTCCAGGATGAGGAGGAGGAGGAGGAGGAGGAGGAGGAGGAGGAGGAGGAGAGGCTACCGGGCACGCGTCAAAGGATCTCATACACACGGTTGAGTCTCGTCGACCCTCTAAATTAGGTCGTCGTGAGTTTGCTTCTGGAATTCGAATCCCTTCAGACGTTCCAGTCTGAACATTACCTATGAGTTACGACAGTTTTTTTTTCCCTAGTCTTTATATATCACTCTAGGGTGATAGAGTGGGGAAAATGGGTTCGAAAAAAACTGTCAGGCCTCCAAGGATCCATCATGGGTCCCAGGATCTCAATCTTAAATAGGCCGGTTTCCCCTACGACGGCTACTCGCCATTCTACCATCATCATCCTCTACCTTTTCTTTCACGATATTCCCTCCCTCTTCCCTTCTTTCTTCCCTCCTCTACCCTCCGCCTATTCTATACCCTGGGCGCCACCTCAGAATGCCCACGGGGTTACCTTCTAACCGTCAGTCTATTCAGACGAGACCTTTAAATTGTCTTGAAGAATAGCGGGGAGCCCACGAGCCGGGCTCTGTGTGTGAGAGGAAAGCGTGGAGAGTCGGCCTCTCACTGCACACACTCTCACCTCCCGCCGCTCCTGTTCGTCTGACTTATTCCCAACTTTAGTTAGGGATTAGGGAAGCTTTTGGTGGTTTCTTGGTGAAAGAGAGAATGAAGATGAGTTGATGGTCTGGAAGGAGACTGAGAAAACTGAAGAAGAAAATGTAGGGAATGTTCTCGTTTGGAGAGAGATACACGACGCGCGGTAGACGAACACGTGTCCAAGATGCCACAGAAAAGAACCTGAATTATTCCTGTTTACACTTTTTTTAACGCTTTCTAAGTTCTCCATCTTTACGAACACAACAGATGATGGTAATTCAAAATCTATCATGCATTAAAAGTCCCTCTAAAATCAAACACCGAAGGTAACCAATTGTAAATACATCCCAACACCTAACCCCGAATGAACATATAAGGCCAAAAGCGACAAGAAGGAATAATTCAACTGGCTCCCTGCTGGAGAGGTCGGTAGAGGCGAGCATCCCACTCCCGGCTCAGGTGACTTCTGCCCTTAACATCCATGTCCCCAGATGACGCAAGGACCACTGGACGGGGGAAGAGACAACAATATTAGACAAACGTTCGGAGTCCCGGTGGATAGAGGCATCGACTCCCAGGCTCCTGGTACGGAGGAGCAAGAGGACGGCGATGGAGTGGCTGATAATTGATATATCCCTGTTCGTCTCCATTACATGGGAGGTATATTGGTGCATGGCCGGGTATGTCTCAGACCCCCATGGGAGCTGCAGTGACCCGTGGTCGACGCTACTAGACCAGCCCCACGTTATGTTTTAATGTTGTCCAGAGGATTGGCAAGACGTCGAGCTGGGTTGGTGGTATTGTGTGACAGTGTATGAACGCGTGTTGAAGAACATATTGTGCAATAGTGCACGAGGGTGTTTTTTTGAGGGACATATTGTATGATGAAGCACGAATGCGCATGGATGGTGAATTTTTGATGATATATCTTACGTATGTCAGTGGAGATGCAAGCATGAGTGAGCTGTGAGAATAAATCTAAAAATATCGCAAAGATTATCAGCTTGAGTAACTTATTCTAAAGCTTTGATTTAACACCACCTCATTGCAGGCATTTCTTAACCCCATAAGACAAATAAGATTATATACATATGGCTGAAGGTGTTCGAGTGAGGGTATACTTTATCTTGTACAATGGATCCATGTCAAGTGATTGGTACTTAACGAGGGACCATCGACAGAGTTTCAAGAATAGATATCATTTTTCTGAGGTATCTTGCGACATGTGTCTGTCCTTGGTAATTCCAAGGATTAAATAGACACTATAAAAGTGGGTAAATTGTTTCCATTGAAAAGGTGTGTTGGCTCCTTTACACTGGATGTGACACAGCTCTCTCATTCAGGGTTATTAGAGAGCTTAATTGTGGACACTTTTCCTTCAGCATCTTAGCTGCTTCCAGACTTTCTCAGGAATGCCTTCAACGATTTCACTTTAGTGCCTCACAAATTATCTCTCATGTTTGAATGCCTCATCTCAATAAAAGCATGTCAAAGCCTGAAATCATAGGCTGTTCAACTGAAGCGCTGTTGATGGGAATCCCGGTGACTATGGCAACCCCAGCGAATATGACAACTCCAGATTCCCATGGCAAACTCAACTTTGATGGCAGCCCTATCGTGGAAGGGGACCTCATTATTGATGACAGCCTGTTTTCATGGCAACCCCAGGGTCCATATTAAACCCAGTTTTCATTGCAACCACAGTATCTTTGGCAACACTATATCTATCATCTACGATATGTCTGTTGATTAAAGGAACTTAATCAAAACAGCCAAGTATGATGTATATGGTATGATGTATATGTTAGAGCTGATCGTGTCAAATGAAATGTTAATGCTTAATGTAATGTTATCAAATATTATGTTAGGATATTGATCAATTTTATAACAGCAAGTCTTTCAGTAATGTCTCATTATGATAGTTGGTCTCAGGTGATGAAGACCTTGATCTGTTTAAGGATATAATGTTTGGCGAAAGAGATTAGAGTCACGAAGAGAAACAACTATTAATTACTATAGTCAAGACAAGTTGATTAGCTGGAGAGCCATATCATATGAATTAAAAATGATTTTCACGTTTTAGGAAAAGAACTACTGAGTCGTCCGTGGTCGAAAACACAGATTCGAATCCTGGTTCTGGCAATGGTCCACAGTCAACCCAGCTGCTCATCTTCCCATGCTATCTCAGCTAACATAGATAAATTAACATGAAGAAGCACTTTAACAACCCTCCAAGATTTTAGTTAAGCGAGTGATTACAATCTTACCATACATACTCCCAGAGATGTTCCTTGTAACATTATCTGCAACATGCTTCAGTACTTGATTGTGGGACACACACAGTGCTAACAAAAGCTAAAGGTGAATTGGGATAGAAGAAAATAATATGTTAAACTACTATTATGTTTTTAGATAAGAAAGTGGTGCAAAGACTTTCAAGTATATCAGATACTGGTTATTCCATTCACACTAAGAACTGAACGTCCATATGATCAAAAAGCAGTGTAGAAAATGCATTGCGATAAACCCCATGATAATCTCTCTCTGCGAATACAGTGGATGAAAATCAGAAAAAAATGAAATCCTTGCAAGTTGTGGGGATTGATAGATAATGGACAGATGGAAAGAGCAGAACTGAATGGGACTACGAATAGGGAAGAGATGAAAAGAATGAACGCAGTAGGAGGAGGAATAGGTTGCATTACTGATGACTCTCAAACCACAGGAGTTGAAACCTGCATCCCTTAAGGTGTGGAACATACGAGAGTTTTATAAAATGCTTTCACTTACAACGATAAACTTCGTGATGTGGGAAAGTTTGATATCTACTCTGGCGGGTCAGTGGTTGTCCTATCATTGATAAGGGTTGAACTATCATCTTGCTCAAGGACGATATCATTGAGCTCAGGGATGGTTCCATTGTGCTCAAAGACGATATCATCGTGCTCAGGGGCCGTACCGTCCTCCTCAAAGACCGTGCCGTCGTGCTTAAGGATAGAACCATTGCGATTAAGGATCCCACCGTCGTGCTGCTGAGACTAATACCATGGTGAAACGAACATATGCCCTTCACCTCATATTCAATGGAATATCAAATGTGCGCACAACAAACTAGTTATCCTACAATATATTAGTAAAAGCCTCCCACACGCTGATGAAAGAGATATCCAAGGACATTTGTTTATATGTGCACGTACTCGTGTGTGCGTATGTATACAAGCAATGGTCTAGGGACTAAAACCTCCCACAAGCAAAATAAGAACAGGAGTGGTTCACTACCAACCTTGGGGTACCCCAGAAACATAACATACAACTGTATTCAATCAAACACCAAGTTGTGTAGCTGAGTACAAGCGGACTTGACCAATACTAACCAAGCCTGACCTGGGATTATTTCGGTCATCAAGCTTTTTTATGAGAGAGAGAGAGAGAGAGAGAGAGAGAGAGAGAGAGAGAGAGAGAGAGAGAGAGAGAGAGAGAGAGAGAGAGAGAGAGAGAGAGAGAGAGAGAGAGAGAGAGAGAGAGAGAGAGAGAGAGAGAGAGAGAGAGAGAGAGAGAGAGAGAGAGACCATAGGCACCTCAGAAGAGATCACTATAAAACAGTAATGACATATGGAGCAAAACTCAGCTGGCGTCAGGTTTTGTGAGGGGGGTTCGAACCCTCGTGAATTACTTACGCCGGAGTTAAGACATTTCCGCCTTTGGTCCGCGGTTTTCCGATAATTTCAATCACCCAACCCCGATAATCTGTTCTTGGTTCACCTTTGTTACTACTTCTTCGCTTCACCCCTTTCTAAGTAACTTTCTGGTAAAATGAATTCGTGTTTATTCACATGTTAACAAGAAAAAAGGTCAAGAAATTTTATGAACAATCGTAAATATGGGAGAATATGTACGTCGGTAACTAAGATAATTGGATAACATAATCAGATACTTTTACTCTTACGATTTAAGTACTGAACCAATTTGGCATTCAGGTGGCCAGTGAGGCCATGTTTTATTCAGTCCATCACCCATGTCAGAGGAGGTGACTTGGTCGCCTTCACAGGGATGAAACGGAACCCACTACTCTTGCATCAGGAAGAAAACGACTTGCCAACTCCCTGGCGAAGAAAACGACACTCATTTCTTGTCCCTGGGGAAGGATGCGACACTGTGTTTCACCCTGAGGAAGAAAACGACATAGCCACTCTCTGAGGAGACACATAGCTCTTCTCCAATAGGGATAGAACGACATGGCATGTCTGTGAGAAAGGAGCGACACGTGGTGCTTCCCCATAAGAAAGGGAACGACCTGGATTACCCCAAAGGAAGTAAACGACTCTCAGTGTTTCCCCTTCGATGGCATCTCGCCATCCAATGATCACCTTTCCTATTTACTTATCTTCTTACCTATTTTGCTATTTACCTTCCTACCTAATCTTCTTACCAACCTACCTATTTATCCCCCTACCCATTCTTGACACAGCGTTGGTGAAAACGTATGCTGACGACGCATCTCGCCATGCACCATCCCAGTGACGACTCATGGGTTCGTGTCTGTGATCTGTCTCTCTGATGTCGTCCTCCCTTGCTCAATCATCAATACACAGCATTGATACACACACCCGTCCCCTCTCACTCTCTCTCTCTCTCTCTCTCTCTCTCTCTCTCTCTCTCTCTCTCTCTCTCTCTCTCTCTCTCTCTCTCTCTCTCTCTCTCTCTCTCTCTCTCTTCTCTCTCTCTCTCTCTCTCTCTCTCTCACTCTCCTCTTCCCTTTCTCCCTTAGCCCGACACCTGTCATCCAAGGAGAGCCGAATGTCTCTTAGCTCCCATTGCAGAAGTTACTGACCTTGCACTTCAAACAGTCGCCTCAGACAGCCCCAACCAGCCACTCAACCAATGAGGTGATTGGAGCCAGCATCCTGCCTTCCTGTCAGTGAGTGATACTAGTTGTCTAAATCCTTCAGCCTTGCATCATCCTTGGTATCCTGCCCTCACATCCTACCAGGGATCCTACTGGCTGGCCACCCGACACAAGCAGATGGACTCTTCATGAGCCGACTTCGCTTAAGGAATCTGTAGGATCCTTAGTAAAATTAAGCAGCTGTAGCATGTCTGCCTTAACTCCTTGAGCATGACGATACGATCCATGAACATGACGGTATGATTCTTGAGCATGGCGGTACGATCCTTGGGTATGACGATATGATCCTTGAGCATGATGGTACGATCCTTGAGTATGACTATATGATCCTTGAACATGACGGTACAATCCTTGAACACGATGGTACAAACCTTGATCTCGAAGGTATGACCCTTGAGTACGACGGTTCGATCCGTGAGCACGACGGTACGACTCTTAGCCACAACAGTACGATCATTGAGCATATTCATATGACCTTTGATTACGACGATACGATCCCTGGGTACAATAACCTAACCTCTGAAATTGTGGTGAAGTTATTGACTGACTGGTGTATCAAAGACCTCATACAGTTGATGCAAAGATGCAATCATCAATTCATGGGTCGTAGTCAACGACACCCTGACATGATTCTGATTCGGAACTGATGTGCAGTGATTTTGTGATGACCAGTCTACTGATCTTATATCAAGGCGGTATGTTTTAGTGAAAAAATTTAATGTTAGTTCGAATCCTATAGTTTTCGAAGCCATTACAGAAACAAAGACGACACTGATGCTACTCCAGTCATCAGCATTATGATGAATTACCGCACCGTGGGTTTCTCTCCCTCTTTTATAGATATTACTTCGATTTTGTTCCCACTAATTGGTTTGCCATTAGCTAGATTACATAATACTCAGCAAGTTCCTGCGTCACATGATTAATGAGACCGTTGGCAGCTAAAGGGTGGGCCTTTATGATGTCTGGTTTTTATTCTATACTGCAAGGCTCTGGAAACTTCTACCCGATCATGTCTTACCCGGTCACTACAACCTGGCCTTTTCCTTTTCATTTTTAAAGGTAGAGTTTTTCTACGTCTTTGAAAAGTCTCAGATGACGTTTTTCCCCCTTTACCGTGTTTTTATACTCAGCATAGAACTGCATCCGTGATTTGAGTCTCCAACATAAGAAATGCAAAATTTATACATTAATTATAGATAACCTTACAAATGATAATTACCGATTATAAACGACCATTTCTCCAATGGAAATGCCGAATCTGCTACACATTTTAACTGTTCTTTGATGTAATTATCGATTAGCGTGGGCATTATTGATTTCGTGAGGTAATTATCGATTATTCTGTCTTTATCTTTGATTGATCTGAGTTGATGGTGGAAAGCGCAAGGATCATTAGAGCGGTTACTGAGTTCAGTGTTCAGTGTTCAGTATGCTGTTCCCATCAGCATTACTATCCCATATTCTTTAACATTCATCATTTCGTAAACCGAATTCATTGCTTGATTCAGCATTATTATAAGGACTGATTAGTGTTCTCTAATTTTCTCATAACGAATCAAAAGGCCCGTGATTCCATTTCATCGAATGTGACTCTCTTAAGATGAACCAAGGAACCTGTGATTTCGAGATATCGAAGCTTGTCATGTAGATTACACAGATAACCGATGTCTCGCATGGTTGTTCACAAGTTCGCTATACAGGGCGATTACCAACCTCGTTTTAGTGAAGGAGTTACAGCATTTTATCGTCTCGTTATAGTGACTATTGATCGGTAGTCTCGATGAGAAAAAAAAGACTATGTATATAATTTTCACTCCATTAGCACGATGGTACGAACTTTTGATCATTTAGCAAGGCGGAACGACCTTTCACCTCGATAGTGCGATCCCTTGAGCATGAAGATACAACTTGGGTGTAATGGCCTAACCTTTGACCTGGCTCTAGATAGTTGGTCAAAGGTCATATCATCATAATCACTGGTCGTACGATCGTGCTTAAAGGTCCAACATTAAGATCTTTGTACCCCATGACCTTGTTCAAAGGAAGCCGGCAGTTTGTAAAACTCTAACAATCATGTTTCGTCAGTCAGTTGTAGTTAGCCAATGTCATCAAACCTCATTAAAATGAAAGCCAGTGACCCATGGCCCATGACCTCTTTACATATATATGGATAGAATAGATGAATTGTTTAATTCACTGGATCTATGATTATTCCTTGGGAGCAGAGTATTCCTGGGAGCCGTGTGTGGGGGAGAGGCCAGACTATGAGGTGGGAACGGGCACCATGCAAAGGGGAGGATATGGTACCATGTATGGGGGAGAACCGGACATCATACATGGAGGAAGGGGAAGAATAGGCGCCATGCATGGAGGAAAGGCAGGAAGAGGCACTATGCATGGTGGAGGGACCTCGATCAGACACTATGTATATATATATATATATATATATATATATATATATATATATATATATATATATATATATATATATATATATATATATATATATGTATATAGGGGAAGGTGCGGGTGCTATGTATGGGGAGCGTCAGGCGCCACGTACTGGGCAGGACCAGGCACGATTTGGAACACTTACAAGGTACCATGTGTGAGGAAGGGACCAGTTACCATGTATGGTTCAGGACCAGATATTATGTATGGGGAAGGAACCAGGGACCATTTATGAGGGGAGGATCAGGAGAAATGTACTAGGGAGGATCCACCACATGAATAGGGGAAAAGAGGACCAGGGACCATGGACTAGGGAGGAGAGGACGAAACGCCATGTATAGAGGAGGACAAGGCACTTAGCATGGTAAGAACCAGGCACCACGACTGGGAGAGCCAAGCCCCATGCATGGGGATGGGCCATGCAAAATGAATGAGAGAGGGCCAGGCACCACATCTGGGGAGGATCAGGCACCATGTATGGGAGAAAACATGGCACCACCTATGGGGGAAGATCAGGCCCCATAAATGGGTAACAACAAGCATCATGTATTGGGGAGGAACAGCCATCATGCATCGGAGACGACCACATATCATGCATGGGGTAGGATCAGGCTCCATTTACAGTGCAAGATCAGGCACCATGAATGTATGTTACCATTATTAGTCAATGGAAGTGAAAGATCACCAAGCAGCTTTTAACATTGAGTCACCAGGTACCATGCATGGGAAGGGTGACAGTCTGTAAATATCTTTGTGAGGGGGGAGGGAAAAATCACCAAGCATTATGAGCGGTGAGTTGTGAGCCAGATGTTATTATGCGATGGGGACGAAGTCGCCAAGCATCGTTCACTAAAGGTTCACCAATAACTGCAGACTTCTGTGGATTGGGTGACTCACCATGTAACATGCATGTAGAGGAAGTCACCAGGAATTATGCATTACAGGACAGAGGTCACCAATTATCGCACAACTGAGATGGTGAGTCACCAGGATGGGGCACTGGAGCGATCATATTCCCACTAGTGGCACACCAGGTTGGGGTTGGGGGGGTGAGGGGGGGGTTGAGGGTGGCTCACCAACTACCTACCATGCTCACCTCTGTGAGGAGATCAAATACAGATTCCAATACGTCACCAAAACACCATATATTGTAGGAAGGAGGGGCTGGAGGACCTTGACCAAGCATAGAAGCATCACTCACCGTCCCCTTGGAGATATCACCATTCCTGCCACACCCAACCCAAACCACGGGCTAACTACCTCAATTATCAATTAACAGTTTAATACCCTAACTATAATCATCCACTCAGGGTGCTTAGATGACGTTATAAATCACCCAGAATGCTAAAAACCTCACATTATTTACCAAATTGATCATGAAATAGATTACTGAAATGAGGATGTTGATCAAAATGATTAAGTTCTGAGCAACTATCCGTCGAAGTCGTTGGAGTTCTACCAACTCAACCTCTTTTGACCTACGACCCGCCTAGGGTGATGAGCATAAGCTGGGGGTGGTTCATTATGAACGCGTGGTGATTGACCCTGAAATCTGATGTGAGTTGGTGGTGATGGGTTCCACTGAAGGCTGATTGTCATCTGCTGGCGATGGGTCCCTGTGAAAGTTGATGTCACTCCGGGGTGGAGGGGTGGGGGGGTTGTTGATGGCTCTCCCCCTGAAAGTTTTAATCTACTTCCCCAACAACTAGAGACAAACGCTCCAACAACCCCCAGCCTTCACCCTCACTGCGATTAGGGTGTGGCTTAACGCTTGGGGGCGGAGCCAAGGATATGACGTCCTCAAGGGGGGAGGAGCTAAGAACGTGACGTCACCTCCTTACGGGGGTAAACATCTTACGTGACATATCTACCCCCTTGGAGATAAATAGCTGATTGTTTTACTGATGCTTAATTGTAGCGCTACAGGAGAACGAGAAGGGGTTAATCACTCTTACCTTTATCCATCCTGGTACCCAAGTCTACACTAGACCTCTTCAATTCGCTTCCCTGAGGTTATTTTGATGATCTACCCACTTCCAAGCTAAAGTGACATATAGAAATCAGGCCAAATTAATGAACTGGGTTTCTGTAGACACATACCTAGTCCAAACCTGATCTGAGGGGGAGGACAATGTGATACACATGAGGTTTGTGACCCACTGGATATTCAACTCGAGGCAGCGTAGAAAAATCAATAATAACTCGTCGAGTTGACTGTTCATGAGATGAGATGCGGTACGTGCAATCAACTGGGGTGATGATGATCGAGGGTTCGACAGTCAGTAAAAGACTTTTGGTCTGGCGTCTGAGGACCCCAAATTGGACTTTCTAAGTCTTCCTCACAGATCCTGGCATCCTCATAGAGTTCCGAGGAGACCATGGTTCTAATGACATGTGTTCTTGTAAACTGAACACATTAAAAGAATTACTGAATTAGAGCAATTGAATTTTTCTCTCTTCCTCAGTTCCTGATATTGTTGATATAATCTCCCATGTTGTCTCAATCTCCTAGGTCTACCCATACTTATGGGCCCAGCTCATATCAATGGGTTCTTCTCGTACTAATGGGTTTCCTTCATCCTAATGAGTTCTCATTACTAATGGGTTTTCCTCATAGTAATGGATTCTTCTCACACTATTGTGTTCTCACATTTACGGGTCTCCTTTACACTCCTAGATCCCCCACATACTCCTATGACCCTTCTTACTCATGATCTCTCTCATACTTATGGTTCCCTGATACTTATGCATACTCTTCATATTCATACTCATGGATCTCTATCATACTTATGATTCCCATCATAATTATGGGATCTCCTTACACACATGGGTTCCTTCATTCTTATGAATACGCCTACCTCTCATTAATCCCCCTCATACTCATGGGTACCCCTCATTCTCATTAGTCCCCCTCATTCTCAAGGGATTCCTTGAAGCTTTGATATTTCCTGGAACTTCATGAGTTCTTCAAAGAAGCAGAAAGATGATGATACAAGCTTTTATTTGTCACTGAAAAGTAAGATATACTTTGACGTAAGATATGAATAGTAGCGACTATCGCTGTCTGGACTTGATATTCTTCTTATACTCCCATGTCGAGTACTCCAGCATATAAACCACATATCCCAATATGTCCATCACTAATGTTATATTCGCATGTCCAGATGCCCTACATCATGCCTGCATGTCAAAGTCTCCCATATCCTACTTAACTAGGTTTACCCATAGCAAATTCACGTATACAATCCTTCCATAACACTAGTATATCTATAATGTTCCAATCTGCCCTACCTGTTCAATATCTTCATAGCACAACTTTTTTAATCCCTACGAATCCCATCCACCACACCCAATCACCACGACACGTTCCTGTATTCTGTGTCACCTTATCACATCAGCTTGTTCAATTTCTTCAGTCAGACACCTACATCCAAATTCAGACACCTATATCCAAATTCTAATCTCTTATGCACTCTCCCACCAAACACATTCACTTATACAGCTCTCTCTCTCTCCATGATGTTCAAATAGATAATCAGGGGTAGGTAATTACAAATGGGTAATTACGAATAGGTAATTGCACCCAGCATCCAACCTTCCTTTCAACTATGCACCCAGTCTCAATCACATCAACAGACTCCAACCTCCAATCAAACATTCTCAACCCCATTTCACCCATACGTCTCTCCTTCCCCCGTTTAAACCCCCATCTTCACTCTTCTAAGTTCCATCTCCTCACCACACAAAGCCAGCTCAAGTGATCTGTTCCGAAATCTGTGATTTTTCCTCTCACTTCACTCCAAAGACGAAGTTCTCCATCTCATTCTCTCACAATTTTCTCACTGTAACAGTTGTATTCTATGTAATTACCGCATCCTCAACTCTAGGATAAAAAAAGTTCCATATGAATATAAACCCCAGGAACTAAATTACATAGTGTGGAATATTGTAACCTTAAGTCTCGAGTACAGTAATTACAGTAAGGCAGATGTTCTGAGGCAGCGCGTTACGAACGGGCGTTACGCTGCTGGCGTTACGCCTGTGTGACGCTTCGTCGTCTGGTGTCTGGGATCGGGTGACGCGTATCATATATATTCATTGAGCGTGTCTCCTTGAGCGACGCATCCCCGGGGGTTGTGCCGTGTACTGTGTCGTGTGTGTGTGTGTGTGTGTGTGTGTGTGTGAGAGAGAGAGAGAGAGAGAGAGAGAGAGAGAGAGAGAGAGAGAGAGAGAGAGAGAGAGAGAGAGAGAGAGAGAGAGAGAGAGAGAGAGAGAGAGAGAGAGAGAGAGAGAGAGAGAGAGAGAGAGAGAGAGAGAGAGAGAGATTCCCATCGAGTTATCAGTTGGAAATAAGCTTTCTGTTTTGGACACTTTACTTTCGTATGATATCGTCACATGCAAACTATAGCTAACACGGAATGTCAACAATGTGAGTAACAGCAACGGCAGTGGGCACCAACAGCAGAGATGAACAGCTGCAGCAGCAGTGGGCCTCATAGATGATTCTCTAAGAAACTATAAATCTGCTAGACTTCCTGGACTTTGGAACAACCGTGCTGGTCCGCAGTGAGGAGCGTGTGATAAGGAAGCTGAGGAGGTGCAAGAAGAATTCAGTGTATACCAACATCACGTTTTCTATACGCTTCTAGAGAATAAAGTTTTCTATTCGCTTATGACGAAGTTAGTGTAATATTTTCATTGAATTACTGAAGTGTTTCGGGAATTAGACTAAAGAAGAGTTTCTTGTTGAAATATGGTAATACATGAACATAATTGACAAATGAATTCGCTATCTAAGTATCCTCTTGATTCAAAAGGATCAAGTAAGCAAAAATAGTCAATGATATCTTGATTCGGTCAGCAGGGGAACCGCACTGAGGTATCATTGTCTGAGCTTGGAAACTCCCATGACACGTGACCTATAATGGTGCCATGAGGATGACCACCATCAACACAATGAACACTATGGACACCATGAACTGGTTACGCCAGTCTGGTTTCAGCTTCAGTGAAACCGTTGGCAATACACAATTGACATTTCAGAACCAGTCTCGGGTTCTTTGTCGTTGATTATGGCGGTGTGAGACAACTACCCCCTATTCTCTCTTCAGATTGCAGCAATAGTTGGCTAATAAGCTATTTGGGATGATCGTTAGCAGTGTCCCTGTTAGCCCCTGTACGATGCAAATTTCAAATATCAACCATTACGACACTAGGTGCAGTTATAATGGTATGCCATAAATGTTTTACACTATAGAGAATGGTAACGAAAGAAAACGACAGCCGGGCGTCAGGGTTTACTGATAACTATCGTATATCTTATATACTGGAAAAGTGTTGAAAGTATGTTTACCATGAAAAAAGGTTTATACTTATTAATAATGGTAAAAGTAGCAGTCGAAAATGAATAACCAGAAATCATCTTTTCTTTCTTAATACATCACAGTGACAAAATACCTTACCAAAGGCAACATTTAAAGATGGAGTAATAGAATTAGGTAATATCATTTTCAACCTAAACTGCTCTCACACAAGTCTCCCAGGCAAGAACAATTCATTAAATCATTTAATTTTAGTAAGTATGTTAATAACTATTGACTTAGAATTCATCGATATTTATGTATCGTCTTTATTGGTCAAATTTTCCAAATAAGGGAGCTCGAACTACATACATAGTTGTCTGCATATCAAGAATGACAACTTAACAACTAAGTTGGCCCTCAGCAACCTCTGACATCCTCCTGTCCTTCTTTTTCCTAACATTCACCTCCTCACCACATTCCCATAACCCCTCCAAGACATCTCCTCCCAAATTCTTCAACTCCCAAAACCTTTTCCAAACAAGAGTCAAAAGAGATTCTCTTTGGTTTATTTCCAGTCACCAGTACATATCAGGACTGTGATTATGGAGTCTTATGTGGAATTCTTACTCTCTGCCCCAGGAGTCCCTCTTATCTTTAAAAGGTTCCTGTAGCGCTAAGGAAGCACTTTTGGTATATTTAGTAGAAGCTAAGCAAAAAACGTTCAGCTTAAAGCTTTCCAATTCAAAAGACATATACTAGATATTAAGACATAATTACATCTGTTTCGTTTTCATCTAATTACTCCATATGAATCGTTGATTAATATAAGAAAGATGTTAATCAATGAATAGTGAACCAGAAAGTACTGATACCATGTTATGTGTATGATTCAATACATTAAGGTAGAAAAATGAAGATGGAAATTTGTATAAGTGCAAAATTTGAGACTGACAACTTTAACAAGAAAATAATCCCACAAAACTACAACATTAGTAGGACCCAACAAATCAAAAAGATTGAAAGTATATACAAAAATATTTTTCTTTAAGTTTCACAATAAATCCCACAAAATACGAGAAAAGAATGATGCTCTTTAATCCTAAATACTGTTGGTAAATCCCTCAAAGCATAGATCAGTCAAGTAATCTCCTCATACATTACAAACATCAAATTCTCTAGAATAAATTTTGAGTGATAGTTTATAATATACATATAAATGAAAATATTCCCATGAATGAAACTCACAATGAATCCCTTCATACTAAATAATTTTAGAATTCACAGCAGCTTAAAGTCTCAAAATTTAAAGACTGGATTTTAGTTCTTCCATAGCCACACACACACACACACACACACACACACACACACACACACACACACACACACACACACACACACACACACAGATGCTAGATAGAAAAACAGTTGAAGTATATTCTTTGTTGATAAAACAAGAAGCGGAATAAACATATTGGCCTTGATTAAAATCCATTATGAATTATATGAGTTTAACGACACAGTACATAAATATTAACTGTTATAAAGTATATCGATGAAGATTTTTCTTTTTATATTATGATGATATTAAAGGCTCCAATCGACCTCTAAATGACATAGATCCATAAACTATTTATGTACATTAGTCTACTCAGTTAGCTAAAAAGTTGTAATTGTCTTGAAGAAATGTACTCGCATATCTACTCATATGGCATAAGTTTCTTCATTCTAAACTTCCTTCCTTTGGCTTTTCTGCTTTCCTTCTGCTCTCTAAGACATGACATCCTCCACAGTTTGTTCATTCTGTTAGTTGTTGAATTTCTTCTCATACCCTGTAAATGAATATGTCCCTCTTTTCATAGTTTTACACAAAAGCTACGCTTTCGACGTCCTCGCAGTTTATACAATAGTTATATTATATATTTTCATATAGTTTTAAGCAATACCACATTTTACAATATCTTACAGTTTCAGAGATTGGGTGCATTTTATACTTTCATTATAAAAGATCTACCATCTGAATATCTTGTCTTTTATTTGAAATATTTTAGATACCATTAAAACCATCTTGATCATCCTTATTGTACGTTCTGCCATTTAAATCTAGTTCCAATCCTCTTTTTGTATAGCCTTTTAATCGTATTTTCAAATAAATTTCTAATACTTGTTTAGTTTTAGTAAGGTTCGTTATTACTGTTAATCTAAAACTCATACATACTAAATAAGCTTAACAGATATGCCACAGGTGATAATTGTAAACTCAAAACACGTGATCAGTGTGCCCAGTACATCTCCAAGATGTGATTATTACTGTAAATCTAACACTCACTAATGATGAAAAGGCTCTGTCTATAAATCGACACTGTTTAAAAGGGTTTGCCTAAACCTTAAAACTGAATGATAAAGTCAATTAGAAGTTAGATTAAGATTAATATGAACAAACTACAGTGGATTCAGAATTTATATAATACTGCAAATTTATCATCAGTATCGACATTTTTTTTTTTCTAAGTTGATATGTTGGTAAGAAAGACATGAACAACCTTCTTATCAATTCCCTTCCTTTGAAGCCTTTGTCTGAATTCTTGTTTGTGAAGACGCTTGTTTGTATATTTTCTACTTGATAGTCTACTAATTCGGTCTCTCATTAATTAGCTAGAGAAGGGTAAGAATTAGTTATCAGTGATAGTAAACTGACCATCTAAGTTATGAAATGCCATTCGAATCTCATTTCCATCAGATTTCCTCTTAAGGTTATGATACCGTCGTCCTCATCAGTCTCCCCTCTACATCAAAGGTAATCACTATGGAAGAAAATGGATTACGCTTGTCACTTGTTATGATCCGAACCCGTAGAGTATTTCACTGTGGGCTACATATTTTCTTATGATCAAAAAATGTATTACATCTTTATTTTTAACGATACAGTTCTGTCTAGTACGCAAGATATAGAAAAATTCACTATTTTGTACGATTGTGTTATCTGTTCATTGAAGAGTGTTTCTGTTTAGATGCGTAGCTTCTTTCTTTCACACAACACAAGTGATGTTAAAGGTGAGGAAAGAAAATGCTATGAAGAAAAGGTGCTGGAAACCAAGAAGCAAAAGGTGCTGGAGACCAAGAAGCAGAAGGTATTGGAAGCCAAGAAGCAGGACTGAAATCCAAGAAGCAAAATGAGCTGGAAACCAAGAAACAATTAGAGAAGGAAGCTTATAAGTAGAAGGTGCTGGAAGCCAGGATGCAGAAGGTGCTGAAAACCAAGAAACAGACGGTGCTGGAAGCGAAAAATAAACGATATTGGAAACAAAGAAACAGAAGTATAATATGAAAAATTAAGGACTTTTATATGGGACATACACTTATAAAGAAACTCCTACTGAAAGAGAACTTAATGTTTCTTATAGAGAACCATCCTTCTGCGGATAGCTGTAGACTTTCTGTCCATCGCAGAATCAGATGAAACAGCCACAATACCCTAGATCATCCTACACGTAGTCTATGCTCACATTAGCTTTGAAGACGTCAGTGTAACCTCAGTAGCTAATTAAGAAAGAAATTACTTCCTCTTATAGATTATGAATTTTGCTCCTATTTTCCTCCTTCCAGCAGCCCTGATAGGCTTTAGAATGAACTATTCTGGAAGAGTGGTCTATCAATGGAACACTCTATATGAAATATGACTTTTTTAAAGGGACTAAAAACAATACAAGCTACAGCTAAGGTTATGCCGAGTTCTGGATGCTAAAGCTAGTACTATGATGGGTGTTAAGAGCTAAAGCTTAGAATGGAATTAGCAATGGAACTTAAAACAAAGGAAATAGTATCTAAAGCAGACAAGTAGATGAGGAAATAATCCACGATAAAGAAGAAACACAGAAGGTAAAAGGAAGAGGAGGTAACACGTTCAGGACCTAATTACTACCTGTCAAGTAACTGTAAGTGAGGTACCCTTTGATTACTATCTTAATTACCTTCCCTTCACGTGGTTGCTAGAGGGTAACTTGTGTTTACTGAACCCTTGGCGATGCAGAATGGAATTATTGAATGAGATTATCACCACAATACGTCATATAAAACACAAAGATCGGGAGCGTACAAACTATGTTCAACTACCATTTAGTTTAAAAAACTCGTAGACATCCTTACAAGAGCTGACCTCGAGCAAGAGTGTCCTTCATACCTGCTACTGAACACTTAACGACACCCAGGGTCAGAAATCCTCAAAAAGACGATAGAAATGCGTGGCATATTGCTCAAGGAGTATTATTCCCCATCTTCCTGTGTGGCTTTGCCACTCCCTCACATCCACTTCGTTGCTAACAACAACGTTCGTCGCCTCCAGTTATTTCTGTGAATAATTGAGGAACAGCAGTTTCTCGGCAATCTGGGATCGCATGACGCCAAGAAGCCAGCCCAGGTATGGGGACCATTACCTTCTGTTTACCTGAGAATATGTGAGTGAGCTTAATTATGGCTATCGTCGCCTTGTTCCACGCTCCTCGCACGCTCCATCTTCCAAGATTAATACAAAAAAAGCTGGAATGCCTCTTGACCTCGCTACGTTCGTGGACACACAAAAAAGCATTTACTTTGCTTATGTGGGAAATTTATTACATGTGTACTTCCATTTCCTATATGATTTCGGGATGTGATATATGAATTTATCCAATACAAAAATATAAGAAATGGTGTTGTTATTAAGCCATTTGTAAATGGAAATATATTTCGGGAAAGTGAGAAAAAATGTAGAAATATTCATGATTTATTTCTAAGGACTTTTAGATAAAACACTTGGAATATTTAGCGTTACTAAAACATATTTCATTGAGGTCGATGTCATGAGTTTGTTCAAATGAATATTGAAAGTTGTTGACGGAGAATTTTATGCACTGTTCTTCGAGCATGATTCGTGTTCTTTCAATGTTCTTGATGTGTTTCTTTGTTCATTACCTGCTCATTTACTTCATGACACATAGTTTCATTAATCACGACATGGTCATTTGACTCATGATGTTTTTATTCATAGTTCACAAACAGTACATTCATTGTTAATGACGTGTTCATACAGTTCACGATGTTCTCATACGCTGATCACTATGTGTTCATCCGTTTTTCAGGACGTGGTCAGCGTGAAGAACATTACGGTTAGAAATATCAAAGAATATCAATTGAACGTGCACATCTCTCAAGCTTCGGCTGTCTTGTGGGTGTTTACCCTTAATTTGCCTTTATGTAGGGGGAGCTGGGGAGAATAGGAGGGGCAAAAGGTAAGGGAAGGGAGGGAAATGGAAGGAGATTAAAGGGTAGGGGGTGGTATGGGAAGGGGAGAGCTCCTGGGGGTGTGTGCGTGAGTGTGGACGACATATCTCTACGGACATTTCACTCCATCATTAGATGGCCCTCAATACGATGGGGAACTTATCTATTTCCTCTTTTTCAGCACAATGTGAACAGGTGCTCTTTCTCCTTGACAATCAGAGTCTAAGGTGAGCAGGTACTCTCCCTACTTGACAAACAAAGGTCTGAATTGGCTGTGGTACAGATGTTATTTGAAGAGCTTTTCGAAAGACCTACATAGTGTCATAGATGGAACCTATTTGTACTGTAGAGGCAGGGAGTTTTACACTTGTGGTGCCCTATCTCTTGATCAAATGGCGAGGGATAATGTAGGAAACGTAAGCAGATATGAGTATAAGGGTATACCTCAAGGAGGGCAAGGAATAGAAGTGTTATACTCTTGGTATGACCTAATAGTTCATTTAAACTCTCTTTCTTTCATTTTCTCGCCTTCTCTCTATAGGTAGCAAGTGGTAGGCAGCCACCAGCCAGGGAAGTACTATCCGTATCCGCCCGGGTATCAGCAAAGTTAGTGACGGTTGGACAGTGAGCCAGCAATTCAGTGACTGTGAAGGTGTACTCTATTGTTCCAGGTTGCTGTGTTTTCTTTCTACCCCACCCACACATGGGCTACTGGCAATCACTCCACAGACATACAGCCTCCCCGTCTGACACATGACACTTGACAACATGTAAGTCACACGATACTTTCCTCGTAACTCTAGATTATCTTGTGATGAACGATACGCGCTTGTTCTGTCCTTCGGCAAAATACCATTGTATCTACTCGTAACTATTTTCTTTCTTATCTATCTATCTATCGATATATATATATATATATATATATATATATATATATATATATATATATATATATATATATATATATATATTTTTTTTTTTTTTTTTTTTTTTTTTTTTTTTTTTTTTTTTTTTTTTATACTTTGTCGCTGTCTCCCGCGTTTGCGAGGTAGCGCAAGGAAACAGACGAAATAAATGGCCCAAACCCCCCCCCCCCCCATACACATGTACATACACACGTCCACACACGCAAATATACATACCTACACAGCTTTCCATGGTTTACCCCAGACGCTTCACATGCCTTGATTCAATCCACTGACAGCACGTCAACCCCTGTATACCACATCGCTCCAATTCACTCTATTCCTTGCCCTCCTTTCACCCTCCTGCATGTTCAGGCCCCGATCACACAAAATCTTTTTCACTCCATCTTTCCACCTCCAATTTGGTCTCCCTCTTCTCCTCGTTCCCTCCACCTCCGACACATATATCCTCTTGGTCAATCTTTCCTCACTCATTCTCTCCATGTGCCCAAACCATTTCAAAACACCCTCTTCTGCTCTCTCAACCACGCTCTTTTTATTTCCACACATCTCTCTTACCCTTACGTTACTTACTCGATCAAACCACCTCACACCACACATTGTCCTCAAACATCTCATTTCCAGCACATCCATCCTCCTGCGCACAACTCTATCCATAGCCCACGCCTCGCAACCATACAACATTGTTGGAACCACTATTCCTTCAAACATACCCATTTTTGCTTTCCGAGATAATGTTCTCGACTTCCACACATTTTTCAAGGCTCCCAAAATTTTCGCCCCCTCCCCCACCCTATGATCCACTTCCGCTTCCATGGTTCCATCCGCTGACAGATCCACTCCCAGATATCTAAAACACTTCACTTCCTCCAGTTTTTCTCCATTCAAACTCACCTCCCAATTGACTTGACCCTCAACCCTACTGTACCTAATAACCTTGCTCTTATTCACATTTACTCTTAACTTTCTTCTTCCACACACTTTACCAAACTCCGTCACCAGCTTCTGCAGTTTCTCACATGAATCAGCCACCAGCGCTGTATCATCAGCGAACAACAACTGACTCACTTCCCAAGCTCTCTCATCCCCAACAGACTTCATACTTGCCCCTCTTTCCAGGACTCTTGCATTTACCTCCCTAACAACCCCATCCATAAACAAATTAAACAACCATGGAGACATCACACACCCCTGCCGCAAACCTACATTCACTGAGAACCAATCACTTTCCTCTCTTCCTACACGTACACATGCCTTACATCCTCGATAAAAACTTTTCACTGCTTCTAACAACTTGCCTCCCACACCATATATTCTTAATACCTTCCACAGAGCATCTCTATCAACTCTATCATATGCCTTCTCCAGATCCATAAATGCTACATACAAATCCATTTGCTTTTCTAAGTATTTCTCACATACATTCTTCAAGGCAAACACCTGATCCACACATCCTCTACCACTTCTGAAACCGCACTGCTCTTCCCCAATCTGATGCTCTGTACATGCCTTCACCCTCTCAATCAATACCCTCCCATATAATTTACCAGGAATACTCAACAAACTTATACCTCTGTAATTTGAGCACTCACTCTTATCCCCTTTGCCTTTGTACAATGGCACTATGCACGCATTCCGCCAATCCTCATATATATATATATATATATATATATATATATATATATATATATATATATATATATATATATATATATATATATATATATACATTCGTCATTCAGTACACAGCTTTGCTTCTAACTCTGATATAGTAGAATCGTCACTGAAATTATTCTGGCAGGGCTAGCTGACCAGACTGGAGTCCGCAGCGATTCAGAACATGTGTTCCAAAGACAACATAGATTCGAGGTGACACCATGATACAAGTTGTTCCAGCTTTGACAAATAATACATATAGAATGTGTGGCGGCTCGCCTGGTATCACATATTGACCAGTAAATGCAACAGTGGCGTCACAATGGAAATCAAAGTCATATACTATGGCCCACTTATCTATCAAGATATGAATGACCATAGCACTTACGACAAGAGAAGTGTGCATGTTCATATTTTTTCTGCCTTTATTTACGTTCTGAGCTATATTCTCCGCCGTTCAGCCAGTCGTTTACAGAGAACTGCAAAGGAGATAGTAACTACAATTCCTAAACGAAAGCCACTGAATCATTGTTCTGTCAACTGGCATCTCATAGAAATCTTCGCTAGGGAGTCAGTCTCCCTTTCCTAGTGCAGATTTCCCATTTCAGGTAAATACACAAACATATCATCATGTCCATTATAGAATATAGTTCACTTGGGTTTGACTCAAAAATATCATATCACTACCTTCCTATATAATATACGACTTTTCTTGCATTTCTGTAGTCATGATCCCACACCACAATGCTCTCTACATGTGAAGTGGGTATGAATCAAAATGTACATATCCATTTGGCTATGCTTTCAACACAACACACTCAGTTGTCTTAAATCTATCACACATCAGCCTCCTAACTTACTGTGCCCATCACAACAAACAGCTTTAGAATGAGATAACCTAAAATAAACATTACTGAAAGATTCGCCCGAGACATATCACTGTCAAGCAAATGAAGCGATGTCCAGATAAGGTCACTAGTATCCAAGATCTCCCAAACTTACCTAAGACAGTATAGTTACGACAAGTTAATCTTTTGATTCTGCAATATAAAGCATCGTATAGAACATGATAAAAGACACAGGCATTTTCCGTCTGTTAACTTGCGAAATAAAGCCTAGTATTCATAAAAAGTGTCCAGTGATTTTGAAAAGAATTGGGATCAAAGATAAGAGACTAACGATTGTTTAGACATTGTGTACCTAAAGATATCTGAGGTAACGTGGCTGTTATGATCATTAAGATGTCATGCAACAGGTTATTTCTTAATGCACAGTTTTCCGTGAAGTGAATGAAAGAAGAACAAGAATACAAATGCAATTATGTTTACGAAAATCACTTAGTCGAATGATGATGATGATGATGATGATGATGATGATGATGATGATGATGATAATGATAATGATAATGATAATAATGATAATGATACTAATCATAATAGGTTTATGGAATGCATTTCAATCTTGCAGTCCTGTGTTTTCCCAATTTCCTCTTTCTTGTGAGGAATCAACTCGTCAGATCTCTCGCTATTTAAGCTAATCATAAGGCATTAAGCAGCACTCATACAGCAGACTAAACCAAGGACAACATGGAACTAAGACCATAGGTTTTACCAAAGTCACTCACTCCTTATGGGTTATCCAAAAAGATGACTTTCAGATGTACGTATGAAAACCTAAGAATCAATCGTAGTCTATACAGAGAAGAATTGCAATTGATTGGTATATTGTTACATTAATCAATCCTTGAGCACGATGATACCACCCTTGAGCACAGCGGTACGACCCTTATGAACGATGGGACGACCCTTGAGTATTACAGCCTGGCCTTTGACCTCATTCTTAAGGATAAGGTCAGCCACCAAGCCATCATACTCCAGGGTCAAACCGTCGTGCTCAAGAAGGCAGAGAAGTGCATTGATCCAACAAAACGTGCTAAACCAGCCATATTCGTATGACATAATGCCTTATAGCCTGTCATATCATTGACGTCACGGTGTCTTTAGGTGTGACATATTCTCTCCTCCAACATTTGACACTGATGGACGATGGTGGAGAGAGAGCTGTTGACGTTGTTGTTGGAACTGTTGGAGATGGACGCAAAATCTTACCGATTCATCCGTTCTCTGAAAAAACAAAAGAATGTTAGAAATAGATTTAGAATAATGTCAAGGGTATTTGTATGGGATTGTACACATCAAAATGGTGCTTAGATTTCGCATAGATAAATGTAGGGGAAAAGTATAGATAGACAGCTACACATTTCAAAATGATCGCATATTGTTGATATAGATAACAGGAATGATACAGAATAGATATAGCATTATCCATATTAGAGTGTAACGCAAAAGATAATATAGACAAGAGGAATGGTATAATATAGGCATGCAAATGAATATTCTCATTATCAAGATTCTCAATGAACAATGTTTTTTCTATATGATGAACAGCTGAGTTGACTGTGGTCCGACTGCTGCAACCTGGATTCGAACCTAAGCGCTCCGACTCTCGACTGCCCATGAATGTCATTGTCAGGAACGTTAACAGCTACACATTATTTTTCCGACGGAACACGAAACGTTTGATCCAAATAAATGTTTTCATTCCCACATGACATAATCTACCTCACAATCTTTGAAAAAATATTTACTACAGATCTCTGTATGAAACTTGTGATAGAAAAATCCAATATAGAGATGTTTAAGAAGTAACTTTCTCCTAAATGAAAGATGACTTACTTGAATACTTAGATGGAGAGTAGTTAAGTTTACTTGTGAGTATTGAAGAAATCTCTAGATAGCATAGATGAGTATGATAATCGCCTCTGAAAAGGGAGAGATACAGGACAACCGGCATAGACAACAGATGTTAGTTTAGATTAAGAAAGGTTAAAGTATAATCGGTCATACGATACATTTGCGTTTTTCCTTGTTGTAAATACAATCCCCTACATTAATCCACAAAGTCTTGTCTTTATCTTACCGCTCTTTACAGTTTGTGCTTTAGTATAAACTTCATTTGATAGCTTTAACTGTCTCCATTAATATCGTTGTGGTTAGGTTTTCAAAAATCAGCGTAGAGGTTCTCAGATGCCATGATCTTATTCATTATGCCCATCTCACCTCCAGGCACATACCTGCTGGGTAAGCATGTCCTTCGTCGGGAGAATCTCTCCCAAAGTATAATGAGGAGAGGCTGCTCCCCACTAAATGGAAGGTACGATACTCAATCATCCACACTTTCGTATGGGAAAAATCATGTACAGGGGTTGTTGTGGTTGGTGACCCTAAGGGACTGCTGATCTAACGTTGTGTTCTCCTACGAGTGAAGCAAAAAATAGAATTTTTGAAAGCACGTCTTTCTATTTCTGAGCAGAGGGTGGGATGCCGTGTCGTCACACTGTCAACTGATTACAATTACTACGGAGATTGGTGGTTCTCTCAACTGTTTATTGTTTTTACAGTGTTTACCATCACTGTCTAACGATACCATCAACACACATCGCTAGTATAGCATCTGTTGTCTTCAGTTTCGATATTGCTATTGCTATGGAAATTATAGATGCTATTTATCAAAGTGTGAGAAGGTAGATGAATAGAAAATCAGGGTCAGGAAGGCAACTGGCATTGATTGAGAGCACTGTTAGTGGCGGCGTTTGGCACCAAGTTGCAAGTAGATCAATAACAGGTCCTTTGATTACCTTGACTATACAACGAATGACGTCATTCTACTTAGGTAAGAGTACAGCACTCCTGGAAAGTTGCGTCTTGCCACAGCCGTGTTGTCAACCCTCCCACGTGTTCTACGGAGGTGATGCCTGAGACGAAGATTTTTCCTTCGTCTCGTAGCCGTCATGAACAGCCACATGTAACCTCAATCTTAATTAAGGCCTCTGACCTTGATCCGTAACGTAACCTGACCTTTGACCTCAAATATAGCCCAAGTTCTATGCATTTTGACCCCAAAACATATACTAAGACTTACAGTTCTTTATCCAAACATATTCCAAGAACCATGGTTCATGTTCCCCCAAATACCATATAATCGTAACCCTTGACCCTAAAACGTTGCCTGATCCGTGACCCTTAACCACAAAATGTTCCATAAGATCCACCCTTGACCTCAAGGATAAATGACCTCTGACCTGATTTGAGACTTTTTATCCTTCATTCCTTACCCCTGCCTTCTCTCATACACCCCTCCCCCCCAAGAATGACCTCACATCGAATACTTGGAGACATGACTATTCCTCTGAGCATTTCTGTAACTTAATTCTTTGATGGTGTGAGGAATAAATTGGCGTGTGATCCATTACGTGGAAGGTAAACACGATACTCACCTGGAACTAAAGTGATCCTTGCGCACCTGTGTACAGTGTAGTTAAGGTAAGAGCATGACCACTTAATGACAGCGATTCTTCTTCTTCTATTCGTCTAAATTGCCACGTACAGCGGGACGAAATGACTTTATGACGCTCGATCTTACAAAAATAATTCTTACTACGAAATGTAAAGAAAATATAAAACAATAAATCAAATATATGGCATTCTCAAAGTCACGAGTTTGAAGGCTATCAAGATACAACCCCAGCAAGGAAATGATAAGTTTGGACAGCATTTTATGAGGATTTGATCTATAAGACTTACTCTGAGTGGCGATTGAAACTTGAAATAGATCACTTTGTCTTGACGAGAGTAATGCGTATAGAATGACGAGGAAAATGGAGCCAGTCAGAATGCTTGAGATTTGTAAACATGTCGCGATTTTTAGCATCAATAAAAAATGCTTTTTTGGCTGAGCAAAGTACGACAAAAATGGTGATAAAAGGAAAAACAACAATAAAAGTTGTTACTTATCTTCTTCTTGACTATATGCTTTTAAGGATAGAACGTAACACGGAACAAACAATCGAGACAAGTTCGATTTGTCAATAACTGATCGTTCAGAGTTCGAGTGATGTGTGCTGAGCTGGAGACTGATGGAAACTGTTGTATCAAACAACTATCAGGAGAATTTTTTACACACACACACACACACACACACACACACACACACACACACACACACACACATTCTCTCTCTCTCTCTCTCTCTCTCTCTCTCTCTCTCTCTCTCTCTCTCTCTCTCTCTCTCTCTCTCTCTCAGAGTAAATCTCACATAAAAGATGATGAAAGATATGATTAATTGTCTGAAACACTTTTCTGCAAGTTACGTAAACAATAAAGTATTTCTAACGTGTCCACTTCCCTCAGTAAGTCAGGAAGTGTCAAAGAGCAGAAAGCATAATGTCAGCTCACCTTCGGCTTCAGGAAGCGATCTTCATTTCCATCCATTATTTAAACTGAGGAAGTCAGAGGAAGTCTTGCATTCACGGCAAGACTTCCGCGTACGGATGACGCTTTATGAATTCCCTCTTGTAACTTCTGAAGAATACTTCCTTAATCGTGCATTCGGTTCTGGAGAGCATCGCAGAGTTTGGAATGAGCGATCACAACACGAGTCATGCGTTGATAATGTGCTTGCCACTCTGTCCAAGATGTGTTGACCAACTTTATGGTTTGTGAATCAGGCACAACGGTTGCCTCATAGGTTAGAGTAAATGCTCGCTGTTTATTGGTTGTTTTGGTGGATCATACTATTGTATCCATTGGTTATAACGGAACTTACATCAACTGGTTATAAAGCCCTATGCCTACTATTCATAAAGGTGTATGTCGATTGCATGTAAAAGAATATATCGATTGTTTATAAAGGTAAATATTTTTCTTTTTCATTATCTTATAATCATTCAGTTCGTAAAATGCAAGATTCGAACCTTTGTACAAGAGTAACGACAGTCACATATGCTGCAACTCAGCCAACTGTGCTAATTTCAGTTCACATCTGGATACCTTATCAGCAGAGCCAATCTTATAGCCTCCCAAAGTTCACTGTTTCTCGAGATTTGTCTTATCATGACGTGTGACGCTCAGTGGTAAGGAATGAATGAAAAAAAAGTTTGTCTACAGAAATAAAAGTCACAAATAATAAAATTTACAAATTTAACGAAAGAATAATGAAATAAAGAATTGGAAGAGCATAAGTTATGTACATATGAAGAAAACATGAAGCTTGAAAAATAGATAGACAAATTCATTGTAATTTCTTACCCAGACAAATGCAATTAATATAATCTGTAAATACGTTCGTGTGACATAAGCTTGATTGGGTCTCTCTGTGAGGTCTCCTACATAAGACATCTCTCAGTCTGTCTCTCGCCTCACAAGTATGAACTTCATTTAATATAAATCTATTCCTTAATTCTAACCACATTGACAATGTTACTTCGAATAAATTTCAATCAATAATACATCAAAAAATGGGACACGTTATCACTCTGAGAAATTAATACTGATATGGCTAAAAAGATAAATTATTGACACAGGTTGGTAAAATCAATAAATGATTTATGGAGAGGGTTTCCATTTTATGAATTTGAGGTTGAATCTATTCGCAGATTTGTATATGAAATTCATCTTCGTTAAGACAAGAGACAAACGTTGTTGTTGAAGGAGAGGTTTGGCATTGGTTTGTGGTGCTCAGGACAAGGAAGATATCTGCAAAATAATCATAAATTAAAATTGATGAACATAATGAAAACATAAGAAAGGCAGGGGTATTTCTTGTGATGGAATACAAAGAGATAGGAAATTATAAGGGAAAAATAGTAATGATGAAGTGTTGATTATTTGATTATATATCTGAACCACTTTCTCTCTCTAGTGTGTGTGTGTGTGTGTGTGTGTGTGTGAGTGTGTGTTTAAAATGAAGCCTTATGCGATAGATATTTAAGATAATCAAATTAGTTATACTGAAAGTTATAAAGAAACAGATAAAAAACATGATGAATAGATGGTTGGAGAAAATGTTCATGGATGTTTAAGATAATTTAAACATTTTGTCTCATACTTCTCATTTCTGTGGAAGTCTGCTTCAAATTGGAACCACCGCAACATTACACTCACACACACACACACACACACACACACACACACACACACACACACACACACACACACACACACACACACGTATAATTACGAAACAATTGAATATTATATTTTTCTTTTTCAACAAAAGTCTTCACGATAACATTTTCTAAGACAGATCTTTACATAATAAAAGACGGTCGACTTAAAGCGATTTAATTCAACATTTTCCTTCGCCTGGACCCAACTGATGAATTATTTCGACAGTGGACTAGATAATTGATCTGATACACGGAATTGAGGCCCAGACTTGTCTAACACTTTCAGTCGGGGATCCAATGGTATACTTAACGACTACTGGAGCTGTTGTTAAAGACCGTCACTTTCTGAACTTTATCTCAGGGTTGGTTTACTGATGACAGTCTCGTGAAGGAACATTAGTTTAAAAAATTCTCATCAAAATGATTGTTGTTCCGATGATACGTTTAGGGTAAAGCATTCAGGTAAACAGATCTATAATAGAGAATGCACTATGTGTATTATTCACACATACGATTAATACACAGAACTACACACACACACACACACACACACACACACACACACACACACACATATATATATATATATATATATATATATATATATATATATATATATATATATATATATATATATATATATATATCTTGACTGACAGAAGTTTGATTTGCGGTTTGTCGTTCTTGCTACCCGTCGAAAATTATTCAGAAGACAATCGGCGCATTGCAAAAGGCGTGTGTAAAGCGACCTTGGGGACCATAGGCGAGTGGGAGCAGCCCCAGTGACGGCAGAACAACGACAAAAGCCACAAAAACTCACAACAATAGCGACAATATAACCTCAGTAGCCAGAAGGTAGGGGTCAGAATGAACAAGGGTGTATGAACACGGGGAGATAAACAGGTTAATAGACGTGTTTCTCCTTGTTATCCAGTGTTGTCCACTGTTTTGGACAAATGAGCAACAATGTCGATTGTGTTAATGTGCTTCGGGTGTAATTAGAGCCATCGTAATCCCGGGAAAAACTGTGAAAAAGGATGGATGGAAATACAAAACATGCGAGAAGCGATAAATTCCCTTTCTGTTTAGTGCTGAAGATCTGGTAAGTATATGGATCGATGTGTCACTGTAATTCACTGTAAAAGACACAGATATCTCGGACTTAGGGTCTTACTAAAATGAGACATCGAAAAAGTAGCTTCATAAGCCTCATTACAGCATACTTTTTATTATGGTTCTGGAGCTTTGAAAACGTTTCGATCCCTTGTATTTCGGAGTTTTGAACGTGTTTTACCATCTTATGTTCCGGAGCTGCGACAGTGTTTGAACTTCTTGAGCTTCGGAGCTTTGGTAATGAATCATCATCTTGTGTTTCGAAGCTTGAAAAGTGTTTCAACCTCTTGTGGTTCGGAGCTACTATATATTCAACTTCATTTGTTATGAAGCTTTGAATATGTTTCAGCATTCTGGAACGACCCTCGAGAACCATGGCAGGACTCTCAAACACCACGGTTCGCTCCCTTGGGACTCGCCATGTCTTATGAGCAAAGAATCGCTCCCTTACTGTACAAACAGGTAATTACCATTATCATTATCACCGTAAACATCCTAAAACCATAATTCACCACCATTCACTGAAACATTCAGATGACCAACTGTGTACTAAACACGAATCATTTTCCCTCTAACAGTCAAAAGCTTAAGGAAAAAGATGGTCTCTGAAAGAGGAAATTACCTTTGGCTATTCAGAATAGACTTAATGCCACCCCAGATGCCTTAGATGGAGCCATCACATAAGTGCTCTGATGATTATAGAGCCCTAGCGTGATAGTTTGAATGATGTAGTACAAGTGTACGGGGAAAAAATGTACAGTACACAATATCGTTGATTTCAGCGTCTAAAAGCCTACTGCTGTGACCAATTAAAGTGCGAGTGAGGTCAATCAAGGTTGATTTATGGCACAGATCTGCTGATGAAGAAACTCTACACACCACGTTGATAAAGGAAAGCTATTAGGCTCTCCATACCCGGCTATCATGCTTCTGTCAACCGACTATCATCCTTTCAATAACCGTCTATCATACCATTTCTACCCATCATACCTTCTTCCGGCTGTCATGCTTTTCCTATCCGGATATCATACTTTCTCCGTCCATCACAACTTTCCTCATTCGTGAATCATACTTGCTCCAATCAACCGAATGATATGAATAAGACTCTTCCTGTGGTATCATAGCGTGCAAAAGACCAGAATCCTACGCAACTTTAAGATCTCTGATCTATAATTACCTTGGAATTAGAAGCCTGGTAATCACGGTAATTATTCTCGTCGTAATTCGTGATCAGCAACTAATGTTTTTGACCACTTATGATTCTTCCTTTTCTATAGTTCTGTGGATCTTCCTGTTCTTTTCGTTGTCCCTTTTCCGTAACTCAGACCTTAAGTTACAACGTGATGCAACTCAGGGCTTGAATTATGTCCTGTTGTAACTCAGGGTTTGAGTTACGTCATGTTGTAATTCATGACCTGAGTTAAATTACGTTGTAGTTCATTACATGAGTTAGTTATGTAGTATCTCATGAAATGAGTTCCTTCATGTCCTAGCTATGAGGAGAAAACATTAAGAACAAGTGAAACAGACCTGGGAAGCTTACAACCGCAGCTCACACATCTGTAATTAAGTTTATGTAACTTGTCTGTAAAGTTCTGGACGAGGTCGAAGACGGCAACTACGACAAACAACCACGACCATAACGACAACCACGACCACAACAACATCCACGACTATAATGATGATGAAGACGACACCAGCAACGTTGATGATGACACTGAGGTCTCCAACAACGCAGAAAACCCTGCTAATGATCATCATAGCGATGACAATGACAGTAATGAGGGGGGGAAAGGGAATTACGATGATAATAATGGCGATGGGTGAACCACCTTCCCTTCTAACAACACCACTAGCACAATAGCTCTTGTCGAGGACTCTCTTTCACCCCCTTCCACAACCCTACCATAAATTCCCTCATCTCTACGCAGTATTATAAATCTCTTTCGTCTATCTGACCTGTAGTTCCTTACTTTATGAGCCGCAGTTCGTTCTTATTCTCCTTGCAACCCTTTCAAGGGTCTAAGTTTGTCATGACATTAGTTATCTTGTGACTGGGACCCAAGCCCTCTGATCTGTGATTGGAAACGTGTGACTGGTGAAAAAAGTATACTTGTGAAAGTCGTTTAAGTGTGTGAATCTATTTTGACATTTACTTAATCATTCGTATTTGTTAGCATTTTCATCACTTTTCTTGTAACCACTAGAAGCAATATGCTCTTATTTTCATATGAGCGCAAAGAAACCTTATTTCTAGTTCTAGCTGAACACAATGTTTTCTTAACCATTTGAGGCACGACAGTACGAACTGTTCTCTAGAACATATACTCAGATCATCCTGTTACCTAATACAAAATCTTTGATTTCATCTTAACTATTTTGAAAGCAAAGCATAATTCTGTATGATATTACCTGCATGCTTAGGTGCTCAGAATTCTCTACATATGATAACATTCTCAGCATGTCTTATCTACACGATAAATAATAGTATTTTTCATATTTTTTGGACTTATATTCTTCCCTGGAATATTTGTATAAGGAAGAACCACTGATATCATCAATTTCCATCATACTTCAAACGGTAAACAAAAACTTTTCAATAATTCTCCCTAGACAATGGATCTACATTTTCCTAAAACCTTTTTTCGTTTGCAATTTATCCCTTTGATGAACCCGTGGATCCGACACATTGAATGGGTCTAATCATCTTGTTTAGCTGCTCTTATACATAATGATACATTTTTTCCCCTAAACCTTATATATATTTACTAATTTTCTCTTGGCATAAAAATCTGAAACACTCACCCAGTGCTATAAATTTTCCTTGCTCTTCACATATCAAAAATATTTCCACTATCAGTACACCCTTCCCTTCTCTGTCACGTCCATGTCTCCCCTACAATAGTCAATAGACTAATTTTCCTCTCGTTCTGACACTTTCCTTCCCGCTTTTACTTTGTTCATTGGCACGGTCACTGCCCCCGTTCGGCGCTCTAGTGGGCATCCCTCATTCCATTCCTTCACACCTCCTGCATCCCAGTGCTTCATCACCAATTAACCCCTTCAGCGTTTCTCTTGTATTGTGTCCTCTTTTCCTTTCTAACTTTACATTCTTCATTCAAGCCACATACCTTATTTCTCTCCCGTATTCATGCAGTTCCTCCTCACATGTTCTAAAGTTCTTACATTCTTCAGATAAAGTCTATATAAATGATTATCTTCAGTACTACAGCTGTAATTTGTCCCTTCTGCTGCATTTATCAAGTTGGCTTATCCACAGCTTCTTAACTCGTCCCATCTCCCTTCTGTCAATAGCTAACGAAAGGAAAAGTGATATTGAATTACAGACTACACTCTGTTTACTTCAGGGAAGGTAAGCAAGTGAAGCATTGAGCACATGACGTGAAAATTTGAGAGAGGGTTCGACAGGGATGCGACGGGGGTTCGACAAGGGTCTGCCATGCTGCTTCACCTACGTACACAGAGACACACTGCTGATATGGATTGCCTGTCACACTTATGGGAAGGGGAACTGATTTAGTACCCTAGGGAGAGGAGTATGTACTAAGAATGTTGATATACGTCAACGGCTGAGTATAATCGAGGTATACTGATATATTATCAAGGTATAGTAATATATGACTGAGGTATGATATATCATTCAAGTATGGTATGAGGACGGCAAAACCTTGATTAAGGATTGTTTCTATCTAGTCTGCCTTGTAAGGAAAATGAATTAGCTCATAATATATAATGAAGAGTACGGTACAAAATCATAATGACATATAGGAAAGGGTATGATACAAAAACATGACAATATATGATATATGACAAGAAAACGTACAGCGTAGAGCGCTATTAACAATATGACAATGTTTAACGAAGAGCATCATATACAATATGACAACGTATAGCAAAAAATATTGTATCAAAGCATGACAACGTATAATGAAAAATATTGTATAAAAACATGACAACGTGTAAAGACTGGTATCATATGAAAACACGACAGTATTTAAGAAAGAGTATTATACGATACGAAACATATGCAAACAAGCAATACTTAGATGAAGGAATTTCAAAATCTAAATCATCTTCGGAGTAGTTGTAAGCCCTTTAGATAAACCATGATTCATAAACCAATATTAAAGTAAACATAAACCCTAGATGAAACTGGTTTATTTCAAAAGCTACAGCAGGAACAAAACAATTATAAACCCTACCTAAACCATGATACTTCAACTACTAAATTACTTACAAAGCATCATAAACCAGATGCTAAAGCAACATGCTTTATAACCTAAACCTACCACAGCGCAGTCTTAAACCACCAGTCAAACCTTGATATCTCCAACACTGAGCCAAGTGCAAAACACCAATCAAGCACTAAAACAAGAACCCATTATAAACCCATCTGGATAAAACGCTGATTCATAATTCAAACCACATCCTAAGCCATCCAGAGTGACGGTGATTCTGCGATAAACCAAGAGTGATTGAGGCACGAGTTACGGTGCCTCGTAGAGTGTGGCTGAACACTGTCACTCAGGGATGATTATGAGTGACACTTTTGTGTAACTGAGAGGGAGTTTGTAACTCCTGTGCCTGGACTTTTCAAGCAGGGGGGGGGAGAGGAAGAGGAAATGCGAGAGAGAGAGAGAGAGAGAGAGAGAGAGAGAGAGAGAGAGAGAGAGAGAGAGAGAGAGAGAGAGAGAGAGAGAGAGAGAGAGAGAGAGAGAGAGAGAGAGAGAGAGAGAGAGAGAGAGAGAGAGAGAGAGAGAGCAGGCTCAAGGCTTACTAAACGTTAATAAGGCTTCCCTCACGTTGGGGAATCAGCCTTATAGTAACACAGAAGACTTAATAGTTCGTTCCCTAAGCATACCAGCGTCAGAAGGTAACAAAACCATCCCAGAATAAAAATCCCTATCAGGCAGGAGCACATATTGATGAAAAAAAGAAATACAAACGATTATAAGAAATGAATGGATTGATTAGTGAAACCAAACGATTAAATCCAGATACTGGACGATTAGAATCGAAATATTTATCTTAACTGGTTCATTATTAGCCACTAGAGATGGTGTTTATGGCGTTATAATATAGATGGAGTAAGCTGTTTATCAGAACTTGATGATGATGATTAAGTCAGGGAACTTAATCACCGTTAATGAAAAAAACGCAAGATGGAACGATTCTTGAATATGGTGGTACGACCCTTGAGTACGACAACCTAAACCCTTGAGGACGAGGATTTAGCCCTAGTGGACGACGACTTAACCCTTTAAGTACGATCGGTATCGTAATCAAGGGATCATAACATACACACGGACATACGCGTCATTCCCATACACACCATCGGGGATGCATGAATATCTGCTACAGTCATTTGCTGAAAATGTCCATCCATTGAAGGGGAGTGATAATGACTGTATGATGTGGACTCCACGTAAAGGTGTGCATTTCTCTAATATTGCCAAAATGCAAAACAGACTATGTGTTCAGGAATGATATGCGACTATTGGATATATTTCGAATATTAATCTTTGCCTCAAGAGAAACGTTAAGAAAGACAAAGTCTATCTCTTTTTTCCTCTTTTATTTCCAGTGGATGATGCTTGTAGTACGCCATGCCGGCACAAGCACAGCACAAGCATAAGAGGAGTACAGAATATATTGAAAAAAGGGGGACAAAGCCATAAGTGAGATTAATATCGGGTTTGAAAGGAGGTAGGTGAGGGAGTGGGGGTGACTGGGGAGGGGTAGTGATGGTTATGCTGTTGGTAGTGTTGGGTGTAGTGGTGATAGTGTGGGGGGATAGTAGTTGTGGTAGTGGCCTTGAGGTGGGGGGGGTTAGCTTATAACAGCCAGAGGGTAGAAAGTCTGTGTGATGGCGGATTTTATGCTGTGGGAGAGGAAGTCATGGAGGAGTTCAAGGGTGCACAAGGTGAGATGGGAGAGTGTGAGGGGGTGGAAGAGGAAGCAAGATAGGAAAGGGATTACATGAGAAAGACAGATGAAAGAGAACTGTTGGAGGACAGTAAGAGTATCCTTCCTAATCCACATAGATGGCGACGGAATAGTAAAGTAGAAGATTCCTCCTAACCCTCTACTGTAGATGGAGACAGGATAGCAAAGCAGAAAATTCCTCTTAACCAACTGCTGTAGATGGAGACAGGGTAGTAAAGCAGACGGCTCTTCCTCATCTTCCTCCGATATAGGCTGTGATAAAAAAGCAAGAGGAAGAGGCTTCTCTCTACTCACAATAGATAGAGACAGGATAGCAAAGCATAAGGCCTCCCCAAATCCAATACTTCCTTCGGCAAGAAAGGCGGGAGAGAAATATCCATGAAGGAAAACCATGTGGAAAGGGTATACTGACAAAGGAAATCTGTGGAATATCAAGAGCATAGGTTTCATCCAACGAAAAGAATAAACAGAAGACAAGAAATAATGGAGAAATGAAACATATATATATATATATATATATATATATATATATATATATATATATATATATATATATATATATATATATATGTATCACGCGCAAAATTGTGATCCTTTCCAATATGTATATAGGATACTTTTGGTGTTCCCAAAATTGAACACTTACTTCCTATTTCCTTTTCTGAATAGATTATAAAAGAAAAAACAATTTATCATAAATGAATAGACTGATATTGTTTCAGCAGAAGGGAAGAAGTAACAGAAGGCCAGTCCTCTCTCCCCTACAAAATAACTAAACAAGTCCTTTAACGACCTAGTTAAGGTCAGATTCCATTTTGGGTTTTGATATTCGTGGATTCCCTCCTAGACCCTGATCAAGTGTTGCTACTGTATTAGGACGTATGTATACGTGCATATGTCCGTACCGGCACGGGATGAATGTGGAGTATGCCGGGCCTTACCCATATCCCAGCTGGGGAACCTGGTACCATGGAATATTTAACCTGTATCACGAGGGTAAATTTCCAAGCGCTCCTGTACCCCTGTCAAACCCACACTGTCTGTATGTTTGTTTAATGCTGAGAATAATGTCAAAAGTCGGAACACCTGTTTTGGAAGGCATCTAAACAAAGAAATTGAATATACATATATATCTATGTATAAATGCATCGACAGAGGAAAAATTAAAACTTTTCGCCGTGATCCGACAAACAAACCTATGAACTATTATTGATCATTTTACTGAGAGATTTATATTACGGAGAGGAAAAGAAATATATATATATATATATATATATATATATATATATATATATATATATATATATATATATATATATATATATATATATATATATATGTATATATATATATATATCAAATGTGTGTGTTATTACCAATTTAAGCATAGGGGAAGGAGCTTTACACTTGAGAGGCCCCTCGCTCACATCCCATCACTTCTGTCACATAAGCTGTTGAATTTTCCAATGGCAGCAACATTCACCTGCTACTGGCTTTGCTCGTCCCACAAATCCATAGCTCAGTTGCTGAAGAAACGCTTCCTCAACTCCCCTCATACACTTCCCTTGCTTAACTTCCAGGTGTACCCTGTTCTTCTGGGTTCTCTTCTGATTTCAGTGAACTGCTCTGTGTTAACGTCGACACGGCCTCCTAGAAATTCATATGCAGTTATCCGGTCTTCTCCAATTCTTTCTCTGAAAGTGGGCGGATCAAAGACTACCTCTCTTGTCATCGTAACTTATTCCACACTGGCCAGGTATTAGTCTTGTTACATTCCTTCAGTCCCTTCCCAGCAGTTCTATGTGCCTCCTCAAGTAAGGAGAGCAGACTGTTACGACATTATTCCAACCTAGGGAGAACGAACATCTCCCAGAACATCCTGCAGACCATGTACCTGAAGACAATTTTGACACCGTCCAAAACACGGCTTGGTTCACGATCCCTCTTCACATATGATGGTCTAGAGGTAAGCTCAGCACGATGTCATCTCCTGCGTCCTTCTCAAATTGTCTTGTAATGTCTTTCTCTCGATATGGAACTCACAGTCTGGTCTGTGTAATAACAATGATAATAATGAAAATGATAATGATGCTAATCAAAATGATAATAATGATAATAATACTAGCAATAATAGTAATAATAATGATGATAATGATTATAATAATAACGATGATAATAATAATGATAATGCTAATAATAATACTGATAATGATTATAATAATAATAATAATAATAATAATAATAATAATAATAATAATAATAATAATAATAATAATAATAATAATGATATTAATAATAATAAAAATAATAATGATAATGATAATAATAATAATAGTAATATAACAATAACATTAGTGACACTAATAATAATAATGATAATGATAATGATAATAATAACAATAATACTGATGACAATGATAATGATGATAATAATGATAATAATAATAATGATGATAATAACAATAATGATAATGATAATAATACTAGTAATACTACTACTACTAATAATAATGATAATAATAATGATAGTAATAATAATAACAACAACAACACCAATAATAATAGTGAAAATAATAATAATAATGATACTACTACTACTACTACTACTACTACTACTACTACTACTACTACTATACTACTACTACTACTTATGATAATGATAATAACAGAATCATCAAATAACTACATCAAACAACGAGAAAATGGTTTGATAAAGAATGAAAGAGAATAAGTAACAAAAGAAAGATAGAGAAAAATGAAATAGAAAAAAGCGAGTTATGATATTATATTGATCTTACAAGAGAAACAAAAGTATATTGTAATTCTAGTGAAAAATATTTTGAAATGCTGATTTTGATACTGGTGAACAGTTGATATGTCTGTCCTACAATATATCACCATCTTCTAACATGAATTTCCCTTCTATGATATCCTTTCTATACTTGTCAACAATGTCTCGTTTTCTATCACATAATGCAAAATGTGGAGCATCACCAGAGGGCTAGGAGCATCTACATTTTCTTTCAGCAGCCCACACCATTTACCGTACAATTTAAGTAATTACTCTACATTTGATTAATTATCGTCCAGTTTAACTAGGGAATTAGCTAGGCCGGACAGGCTTGATCGTTCGCATGCAAGTTTAACTAACTGGACTTTAAGCCTTCCATTTCCAGAGTCATTACTTGAAGTCTTATATATATTGCAAAGTCTCTGATATTGGAAATTAAAAGGTTAAAAGACCTTGGATGAGTTCCACACGAAATACCCCAAAAAGGTATAAGTATGGATGAGTTCACAAGGAAATATAATTCCCTTAAAAATCAGATGAAGTTCATACAAAATACACGAAATATCAGACGTGTTCCGCAAGAAACATTCGAAAGGTATAAGATTTTGAATTAATCCCATATAAGTTACACGAACAAGATGAGGATTCCGAAGAGTTCCATTTGAAACTAGGGATACACTTGAGTTATGAATAGCATATAACAAAAACTAGAAAACAATATTTGATGATATTCTGGACGAGTTAAAAGATCATTGAAGGAAAGATATATATATATATATATATATACATATATATATATATATATATATATATATATATATATATATATATATATATAAACAGCACATTTCATGCAAAAATAGTTATGAACAGGGAAAAAATCTCAATTTCGAATGACCAATATGCCGAAATTCTGGGAGATTCCCACCTGCTTAGAATTCTTAAAAATCACCAGGAAAATAAGATCGGTAAAATTTGAAGCAAAGAGGATAAGAGAGAAGAGCACAAGGATTTGTCTCTTTTATTCAAGTGAAAGCTGTAATTACCCACACTTTTGGAATGCTGATCTCGTACAATCAAGCTTAAAATCAGCGACATTGTCATGGTTGGTCGTACTTAATTCTAAGCTTAAAGTTGGGTCATTCTGGCCTATATATCATCAGCTCCTAACACAAAATTTCAAGAGAAATATAGAAAAAAAAAAGCTGTTTCTCATGTGGATGAAATCCTAATTTTTACTATGATGGCAAAAGTTCGACTTTTTTGGAGAGAGAGAGAGAGAGAGAGAGAGAGAGAGAGAGAGAGAGAGAGAGAGAGAGAGAGAGAGAGAGAGAGAGAGAGAGAGAGAGAGAGAGAGAGAGAGAGAGAGAGAGAGAGAGAGAGAGAGAGAGAGAGAGAGAGAGATCCACTAGTCATGATAACTGTTCAGGTCTATCTGCTCTGAAAGCTCCCCTTACCTCCCTCTAAGAGCTCTGATTTAATCCTTTCTCCCCGGATGCTCACTGTATTCTATAATCCTATCTGACTCACTTTATCCAAAGTCTTTCCCATGTTCATAAGCACTACACACACACACTGCTTAGCACTTCTCCATCATTCGTTCAAAAGCCATTCGGTGTTCAAAAATCGAGATGGTCCATCATGGCCCTTTGTTAAATCCCCTTGGCTGCAGTTGAATTCTTCCCCTGGTAAATTTATGTAATCCTCTCTATCTCTACCTCTCTCTCCCTCACTCTTTTTTCTCAATACTCAAGAGCCTAATGTACCTACAAGTTTTGTCATCCCGCTTGATACATGTGATAATCTGGGTGTCGAACCTGTGTCCTTGATTATTGCAGGTCTAATCCCTTGCTTTGAGACCGGCCAATCATCACTCTATTTTCTACTAACAGTTTTGTCCTGAAGCAAAAGATACTGGGAAAATCTAAAGCTTTTGATGAACGGTACGGGAAGGAACACCATTGTTACGTAACAGTATTGCAAGTAACTCCGTTAACACGGAGCACCGTTGAAAGTATTTTCAGAGGCCGAATGCAACTCATTTACCTTTTGTCGGCAGATACAGCGATAATGATGGTAGATACATGGAGAGACAAATTGAGAGGTAGACAGATAGAGGCAGATAGATAGATAGATGGATAAATAGATATTGAGATAAACGCAGATAGATAGATAAAGAGATAGATAGATAATATCTGTCCGTAATTCTCAGTGTGAAATATATATGACATATTTGTAAAAGTTTCTTCCATTCTTTTATAAGCAATAGCAACAATGTCGTCTTAGATTTTCATAGATTCGTTGGAAATTGTTCTGGAGAGTTTCATATTACCTAAATGAACAGACGTGAGAGATGTTCCTCATCTTTTTAGACTAGCTAACATTAGAACATTCACACATAATACATTTAACAGTGTAGAATCTAGTCTTCTATTAAAATTAACCAAGGAAGATAAATTAACATGGCTCTGGTCACATTTGATGTGGTCAGTGGTTGAGAAATTAATTTTTCTGGTATAAGTAAGTGGACTAACCACGTTGTTACTTACAGGACTATTACGTAAGTATGTTATTCCTTCCGATACTGCTCCTTGCTCCCTGTTAATCATGTCATTTGCTTAATTTTCTGAGTTTCAAACGTTGATCAAAAGCGTTAGATTAGCTGGAAAATGGAATTTAACCTCAAGCCTCATTTGGGTGACTTTTATCCCCTCTCCAACACCCTTTCCTATCTCCACCTACGCCTTATGGAACCCCATCATCAATTCCCCCCCCGATCCAACGAAGACTTCTCCCCCTACACAGCTCCCGTCTCATCCGGGTAGCAGCAAGAAGTGTGATGGGTGAGAATTAATAGCCCTCCACCCTGGCCGGCCATCCGCCGCCTAAATGAAGATAAATTCTGAGTCAGGAGGCCCGGTTCACCTCCCTACGGAGAGGGGGGCAGCGGCCACCAGTGCCGGGCCCTCCATGGAGGGTGTGAGGGGGTGGGGTGGTGGGGGAAGGGAGTAGAAGGAGGAGGAGTAGGAGGGGGACATTACCTCTTCCCCCCTCAATGCCGGAACCCCAATAGGAGGTGGGAGAGAAGGGTAGTAGAGGAAGGGAGAAGGAGGAGGAGGAGGAGGAGGAGGAGGAGGAGGAGGAGGAGGAGGTTGAGAAGAAGAGGATGAGGAGGAAGACAAAGAGAGGAGAAGGGATGAGAAAGTGGGTATGAGTAAGGAGAGAAGCGTGATGGAAATGGGAGTAACACACGTAGTAATAAAAAAGATGGAAAGGTCAGATATTTCCATGGAAACCAGCGATCATCTATACACTTCTCATCAATTCATTAGCTATAAGTGATAGAAGAACAGAAGACAAAAAAGAAGAAAAGGGAAGAAAATGAGAGTTATAGATATGATGGAGTACGAAGAAAAAGAAGTCATTCACTTGGAAGAAATCCATCAACTAAATTCTTAAAGAACGCAATGTCCTTATATTCTGAAATATAGTCTTATTTTTCTTTTCTTTCGTAAGTTTTCTAAATTGAGAACATATCAGCGCATCGGCTTCCCCATATTATCAAACCCCATCCCTGGAATTTATCGGTACTCAGTAATTACATCAGTAATTCCCAAGACGTATGGATGAAAATAGAAAAAGTGTAGTTGAAAAACCACACTCCATTCACTCTGACAACAAAAGCTAAAACTACATCTCTTTATCCAACGCAGCAGAAGGAAAATAATTTCATCCAACTATCACACAAGAAAATCAATCATGATATAAATTCAGTTCCTTACTAAACGATGAAAATTAGACCTTCATTGCATTTATTATTGTAATATATACATTAACTTTATCCAGACTCCCTCTGATAATTGTTATGTACAAGAATATTGGCGTCACATTAACTTCTTTATAAACTTTGAAATGATACTGAAATGGGAAAGACAGTATTAACGATTTCAGATTTTAGATTTAATAATGTTAATAATGATGATGATGATAATGATGATAATGATAAAAGTAATAATGGTCATAAGGATAATGATGAAAAAATAATAATAATAATAATAATAATAATAATAATAATAATAATAATAATAATAATAATAATAATAATAAAAATAATAATGATAATAATAATAATAATAATAATAATAATAATAATAATAATAATAATAATAATAAAAATAGTAATAATAATAATAATGATAATAATAATGATAATGATAATGATAATAATAATAATAATAATAATAATAATAATAATAATAATAATAATAATAATGATAATGATAATAATAATGATAATAATAATAATAACAATAATAATAATAATAATAATGATAATAATAATGATGATAACAATGACATTAAGAATAATAGTAATAGTAAATAACAATAATAATAACTATCCCTGGAGATAGGGGAGAAAGAATACTTCCCACGTATTCACTGCGTGTCGTAGAAGGCGACTAAAAGAGGAGGAAGCGAGGGCTGGAAATCCTCCCCTCCCGTTTATAATTTTCTGAGAGAAGGAACGGAGAGGTGGGCCAAGTGAGGATATACCCTTTAAGGCTCACTCCTTTGTTCTTAATGCTACCTCGCAAACGCGGGATAAGGCGAATATGTATAAAGATGAGTAATACTGATATTACCATAGAAAATAATGACATTGATAAGATCAAAAATGTTTAGATTTAAAATCGAAATTCATAAACATTGAATAGATAAACTATTAGAAATAACGTAAAGGATAATCATAATAATGATATCAATAATATATATAAGAATGATAGTTTTTATAAACGTTAGTAAGTAATCTAAAAACTCAGCAACTCTGAATCATGTAAATGTATAAGAATGCTAAAAAACATGCATAAGAATATTGAAAATACTACAGCAAGTGCATATTATGTTTGAAAATAAACGATAGTTTTATGACAATTACTAAATCTATTCCAAAATCGTAATGAATAAGGACATTTTTTAAATATCTATATTATTTGTCAGCAATATCTCTGTTTCTAGGATGTTGGCTTATGGATATTCAAATTGTTTGACTTGAACCAGAAGAATAGGAGCATTGAACTACGAAATGAATGGTATGTATATCTTGAGCTTATGAATAAAATGATATTGTAAAAATTAAGACTCTGGTAGAAATTACATTACTTTGAATTCTAAAGGTAACACGTACCTCAAGTGCTTTTCAAGAAGCGCCACAACCTTGCCATCATATTTTCATTTGTGTTTTTCGTAATCATGATTCTGATGGAATTTTCATATCTGTCCATCCTTCACATGAAGTATTCTTACACATCAACAGAGACAAGAAGAAATTTTTCCAAAGAGTCATTTTGCCTGAACAGGCTAATGTGCATCCAAAGACTTCCTTCATATAGATGTTTTACAAATAGTACTTATTTTTTTTCCACAAGCTGAATGATACATCCAAACTGAAATTTCAGTCGATGAATACTAATGAAAGGCACTATCAATGAGACAATCACTGAATGAATGAATGATTATATATCCTATACACTTCTTTTATATATTTGCCGAAGGATGAATATTTCTGTATACAGCAAGCCACCTAGAGAACAAAAATCTGATATTGGATTCAGTGGAATACACTTACATTTGCATCAAGGCCTTCTACAGCTCTCCGTGTCTAATACATCAGCCAAAGATACGTTCCTATGTTTCTATTACGCCCTGAAGTAATTATACATGTCTAATACATCAGGGCTAAGATACATCTATGTATAAAGTAAGTTATAGTTACTGATGTCCGCAGCATCACATACGGGCACATATACATATGTACATATAGAGCTAGGATTATTGTATCTACCTATCAACAAATAAGGACACCATCTATATACCATCATAGACATAAATACGTTCGGAACAAGACCTAAAGTAGCTATACGCCATCAAATAAAGCACAAATAGGAATACAGCAACACCTATTCAGCTAGGCTCACAAGACCTAACTACACCTTTGGAAATATCTTCTGATGAATGGGAGTGATACATGGGGTTGCAGGAGTAGAGCATACATTGGGGAGGCTTGGACTATGGGGGTAATCACAGGCCCCATATATGGTGGAGGTGATTACATTAGAGTGTTTCGCCGCGGCTGTGGAGGGGTGTGGAGGGGTGTGGAGGGCATGCTTGCAGCAGGAGGGCAGGCCAGCCCTGCGCTCACCCCCTCTTCTGCTTTCATTCCATTAATAGAGGAGGGTCTCCGTCGCATAGTTCCACCAAGGATTTCAACAATAACATGGCCAGCCTAGTCTCTCTCAACGCTCCTGAGACTCAGCGATACATTCAAGTGACTAGCTGGAAGGCCGGAGCGTCCACAAGAACTGATGAAACGGGTCGGACTCAGAAAGGTGAGCTCGCAAAGCGAGTTTTAAATTTAAAAGTAAGTAGGAGCGCCATAGGGAGCGAAGGGGTGAACTACCACAATCCAGGATGTAGCGCGCTCATCTCTAGTTAACGCTCACTCCTCGCATTTTTAACTTCTTCATTCTCGCGTTTTTCACTCGATTCTCCTCTCTCTCACCTCTTCATGAAGTCTCTTTAGTTAGCACTCTCTCTAACGCATTACCTTATCATCCTCTCGTCTCTAATGGCGGATTGTGGCGAGTATAATGAGCGGCTAAAGTAAGCGAGGGAGAGAGATAAACAATTTCCAAATCGCGACGAATCATTGTGGGCGGCGCGTCTCTTGATGTGTCCAGCCTTCTGCAGTTGACTTTACATACAACATTAATGTACGTTTGCCTCATGCTCTGACCCTACAAGGAACATTCGCAACTTTCTTGTGAAAATGTGTTTGGCTTGGTGCACGTGAGGGCAAGACGAGAGAGGGAGGGGCGCCCCACTCCCTACCCCCCTACAACCAAGCGTCCGTCAGGGCGTCGCCAGCGAATCCGTCAGAAGCCTTACGAGGTTGCCAGGAATATCAAGAACGTGTCTGGAGTAATGGCCAGTAATTTCTCATATCAGAACGGTGAGCACATTGAGTGGGTGTGAGTCTCTCTCTCTGTGTCATGTTCTGACATGTTTATTTAGCTTTATGTAAGGATTCTCCGGTGTCGACCTTTCTCTCTTCTCCCACTTTCGTAAGTACTCACTCTATTTCTCTCAATGACATAGGTACTACACCTCATAGGTACTTATCTTTGTCTATCTCTCTTTTTCTGCCTCTTTTTCTCAGTCAAAACAAATCGGGTAACAATGATGCCTCAGTTCAAGTCAATTTTCATTCATGACTGAAGCAGTAAACGAATATAGCATCCTAAAGACATTACGAAAAGAATAACACTCTAACAACAGGTGTTGAGGAAATAGATAAAACAGATACATCACAAATCATCCTAAGCCCATTGATGACTTCTTCTAACCTCGCTAATGGTCGATAACTCTTATACTACTTCTCCGGTATACACACATCAATACAGTTACCGAGTATACCCATTTAGCGTGCCGTATTTTAAGACCAAAGTTACCCCTTCGTTTGATATGCTCTCCTCCCCTTCGACGCTTCGTTGTGTTTGCTCTGCTCACAAGGAAGGCGCAATGGATGTTTGCCGCTGAAGGTATTTTTAAGAAGGCGAGACACCTTGCGTGTCCACTGGCCAGGAAGGGGAGGGGGTGGAAAGACGGTGGATGGGGGAGTAGAAAGAGAGTGGGGGGGGGGGGGGATGGAAAGCAGAGCAGAGGGTGTTGGGGTGTGTGTGAGTGGAATGGTTCGCAAAAGGGGGAATGGAAGGGTGGGAGTGAGAGAGTGTGGTTGAGTCGAAGGGGAGTTGAGACTCAAGGGGTGAGAGTTGAGAAGATGGGCGGAGAGAGAGAGAGAGAGAGAGAGAGAGAGAGAGAGAGAGAGAGAGAGAGAGAGAGAGAGAGAGAGAGAGAGAGAGAGAGAGAGAGAGAGAGAGAGAGAGAGAGAGAGAGAGAGAGAATGCACGTGCGTGTGTGCTCTGAAACGTTTGTCTGTGCGTGTGTTATACATGTAAAGAAAACATACGTGAACATTAGGCAAGAGAGAGAGACAAGAAAGACTCGGATCACAAAATATAGAACAAAAGGAATGAACTTTTATGATACATGCTGTTAAAACATGGACATGAACCTTAAACTTCAAGATATACGGAGGTATGACATGAGGAAGAACATTTGTACCTTTAAGACGCACAGAGGTAAAACATGGACAAGAGCCATCGTACCCAAAAAATAAGCTCAGACTCCCAGGAATGTACGTTAGCCTGGTTTTACTAGTTCACACACAGGTATTTTCAAATATCAATGGAAATACAAGGGCGCGTGGGGAGCCTATGCAGTACCGAGCGCCATATACACACAGGAGGACATAAATTTGTGAAGGGGAGACGGGTTGGTGCAGGAGGAAGCAGGCAGGGAGGGAGGGAGGGAGGGAGGGAGATGGCGATCAAGGGAGAGTAGGACTAAACTCCTTCAGTGCTTAGAAAGGTGAAGAGAATCCTTAAGGACAGTGGGAGAAAACACAGTTGAGTGATAAGGAAATGAAAAGTCTGCTCTAAACAGAGAATTCGTGTGTTGTGTATTTGAGTACAGTGTCTAGCGTGTGGTGTTGGAGTGTGGTGTCAGAAGTGGGTTATTGCGAGGGTGTGTGTTAGGTATGGTGTTTGATGATGTGATGAAGGTGTGATGATAGAGAAGAGTGTGCTTTTATTCCAAGGGTGTGGTGCGCGTTCAACCTACGAGCGCGGTGTGCGTTCATTCCAAGGGCGTGGTGCGCGTTCATTCGAAAGGTGTGGTGTGCGTTCACCCTAAGTCCAAACATAATTTCCCTTCCACACGTTTACGAAAAATTCCCCACAGCAGGTACAGAGGGCGTGGTGAAAAGAGAAAGGTGTGGTGGCCCGTAGCCAGGGTTCGTTGCGTGTCCAGGGGGAGAGATAGGGTGGGGTGGGAGTTGGGGAGGATAAACATATGGGAATGGAAAGGAATAGGGAGGGGTTGGGGGAGATGGGGTGGAGGTCATTGGTCTGCAGACCAGTGGTCATCCTGGCGAAGCGTCAGGACCGGGGAAGGTCTACCTGAATTAACATATCAAAGAGAGACACCAAGAGGCTATCACCATCTTCCAGGCCCCATTGAGTCTTATCAGAGTCTGACTGACTAGCTGGTTGGTCGGAGACGACGAGACTCTCGCGACCTTATGTACAGACTGAGGGAACGTAGGATCGTATCCCTCTACGTGAGGATCCAGGCAATATCCTCCACGACGCGTGAAGGATCTCACGAGACGTCGAGGATCCTCCTGGGATCTCGGAAGAGGAATCCTGGATATGATGACTGGGTTCTGGGGTTCTGACGTCCGACTGACCGACATATGTGTGCGAGTCATAGGAGTGTTGTCGTACGAGAGAGAGAGAGAGAGAGAGAGAGAGAGAGAGAGAGAGAGAGAGAGAGAGAGAGAGAGAGAGAGAGAGAGAGAGAGAGAGAGAGAGAGAGAGAGAGAGAGAGAGAGAGAGAGAGAGAGAGAGAGAGAGAGAGAGAGAGAGAGAGAGAGAGAGAGAGAGAGAGAGAGAGAGAGGTGAGGGGGAGGAGAATGATGGTTGCACTGTGGGTTAAAGAGAGAGGGAGGGAGAGAGGGTGGGTGGTAGGGAGAGGGAGGGAGGGAAGGAGGAAGATTCTATAGACGGAGGAGGAGAGGCACGGGGGGACTGAGGGGGGTGGACATAGAGGTGTACAGAAGGGGAAAGACGTGCATTCTGTTCACGGGAGGGGAGGCTGGGTAGGCGGCCCTCCGACGGAACGGGAATGCATCCACATGCGGGACGGAGTTGTGGCCTGGAAAGTCGTTGATGGACGGGATGGGAAATGAAAGTGATGAGACAGGAGGGTGAGGTTTAAAAGCAAGACGAAGGAAGAAAATTGAGGAAAGAGAATGGGAGGAAGTGGGAAGGATAGTGAGATACATAGACAAGATGTTAAGAACGAATTGAATATGAAGGAAGAGGAAGATTGAACAGGGGAAATGGAAGTGGTGGGAAGGAAATTGAGATCTACAGATGCGATGGAAAAGAGAGATCGGCAAAAACGAAAGAAGATGGTGGAAGAAAAGAAACTTGGCAAATGTGGTGAGGAAAGACAGGTCTTAATATAGAAGAGACACGATGATAATGACAAAAACAGCAGATGATGGAAAAGGCTCCTTCATCAATCACTTAAACTCACTTTTGTAGCTGGAGATAAGGATGAGAAATTCGAGTCCCCCATCCCCCTGGAAAGGGGTAGACGGTGAATAGAGTAAATGGGAAAGGAGAAAAGAAAGCAACGAAGAGGGGGAAGGGAGAGATAAGATATACAGATAAAATGGCAACCAAGCTCTGGGGTAAAGAGTAAAAGAGAGAGAGAGAGAGAGAGAGAGAGAGAGAGAGAGAGAGAGAGAGAGAGAGAGAGAGAGAGAGAGAGAGAGAGAGAGATGATGATGATGCAAAATATAAGGTATAAGAAAGGATTATGGAATGATATGCTCTGAATAGGGTTTTCAGAAGTGAGGAAAGTAGGAGTACGTAATAGGTAGTGGGATGCAGGAACAGGAAGTAGGATACGGGAAAAGATGCGTGGAATGCAGAAAATAAGTAATAGGAAGTAGGTGGATGACAAGGAGTTAACTGCGTAGCAATGTTCTAGAAGCTTAGCGAAGACACAAGCGTTGCCAATCACCTCAAGAATGTATTTCGAGCGGATCAGAAGTAAAAACGTCACAATCAACTGTAAAGCGGTTTACAAACCGTCTTAAGAAGACTTCTAAAAAGATGATAATAACGTATAGAGCCATGGTTTCATAATGAAAACAAGATCTGTAAAGTTAACCTATACATGAATCAAAACAATCACAGTACTGAGAACACATGTGGATCCTTTTCTACCGGTATCGATTGCGACTCAGTTCTCTAAGTTTCCCACAATAGACTTGGTTGTTTTAGCTAGGTCATTATGATGAAGTGTTTCCTAGCTCTATCATAGGCTTGCAGAAAGAGAAAGCGAGTAGATATACCATTGTAAAGACTCAATTAAAATACACTTTGCTGCGTTAAATAACTAACTGAAAAAGCGAATTAGATGGTTTAACCTCGGCATCCCTTGACGAGGGAAACGTCTACCAAAAACCATTAAGATTGACTCGTTCGATGATGACTAATAAAACCATCAAAGATTTTTCTAATGAACAAATTAGCTGCTTTATTAACTGGGTCTCGACGATGAGGCTAATTGGCAATAATAATAGATCAGACTGGGTTCTGACAGCTCTTTCCACCTTTTGTTTTGTGGTTTAAAGTAATTGCTATTGAGACAATCAGATCTAATACTCACTCAAAAAAAAAAAAAAAACACACACGAAGGATTAGTAAGGAATTAAAACACACACGAAGGATTAGTAAGGAATTAAAACACACACGAAGGATCAGTAAGGAATTAAAACACACACGAAGGATTAATAAGGAATTAAAACAAGTAAATTCAACCAGTCCTTTCCTTGTTGTAAATCACTTGTATTATGGCCCTAAAGACGAAGGTAGATACTACTTTCAAAATTCTCCTTAATGACAATTTATTGAACTTACTGAAACTGACTGTCTATATAAAGCTTATCTTGACTTCCCTGTCTACCTTTAGGTCTTTGTTTTTCGTTATCAAAGCAACGAGAAAGAAGTGCGAGATTGGACAGTTACAATCACTATTACTGGAGTACTTTTAGAACCATCATCACATCTATAATGACTGAAACAAACTACAGTAATCATTTCGCCCAAAGAGTGTTCATGAATGAAATCATTATACATGTTTAAGGAACTAATTTCGTCAAATTAGGTAGTTAGTTTAGTCTGGTGCCAAAGAAAATGTTAAGATTAGATCATCACATCTTTATTCTTAACTGTGTTTTGTATTGAATAATATCTACACCAGTATCCACATTGTTGAAGTACTAGATGGATTCTGCTTGCATTCTTGATACGCGTACTGCTCATTGATTCTTCATTACAAATGCTATTCATGTACTCAAAAGTTCTATCTTTCTTATACAACCATTTCTGTCAATGCAGTCTTTTGTAGTATGGTTAGTAATTGCACATCAAGGACCTTATAATTGAGGAATGCACTGGTTGGTTTGAAAGTCCACTTTTAGATAAATACATTTCACTCAGGCTAAAATATTCCTTTACGTCCTTAGCTCTTATATACCTGACCTTCTATAATAGGTTAATTACCATACAACACGCAAATAAACTCCATTAACACGACACAAGGCTCTCTGTACATTAGGAATGAGAAGAAAATTAGTCCCAGTGACCTCATAAGAGATTATGAACTCTGACCCACATTGAAAACATATGGTTGCGTCATGTGGTCATTTACGGAAACAGTTAACCATCTATAGCGTTAATGGGATGGCCTTGATTAGGTCCTCAGTTGCTCGTGCCGTCTCAGCTAACATAAAAAAAAAGAAATCAGTAAACATATGTTTCATGAAGTATAAAGAAGATATTGGAAATTAATGAATGTTCTATATATTAAGCAAACAGAATCTAGATATACCGTGAATTTCTAAATACATAATCAGAATTCACCACTTTGATTAGTCTGAAGGCAATGTACATTGGAAAATAGATCATGTTTCACCTATCTATCTATCTTTTATCATTAGCTCATGTGCCAGTTCCATGATCTATTCTATGGTGTTGAAGAAGGGTAAATAGATAAAGTAGAATTGAAAGAAAATATATTAAGATTTCTAGGCCCCTTGAGGGCGAAGGTACAAATCTTTAATGTGATGACCTGACCTTTGACTCGCAATGGTCAAGTCAAAAGCCAAGTCATCATACCTAAGGGTCGTACCCTCAAGTTCAAGGGTTTAAAATCAAACATGAAATTCTCACCATCACACACTTCATGCACCTTGCATGAGACAAACGCACACAAAAGCAAGATCCCTACACCTCAGCACTTTGCCTGAGTAAACACTGACAGTAATGGCCAGATGCCCCACGCCCCTTCTTCCGTATTTGATTAAGTAAAACAAGACAATTTGCCGGAGTCCTTTTGGGTAATAGGGGAGTGCAGTTTTATGATGGTTGTGCGTGCTGGTAGCTAGTCATTACCACACGGGGCGCAAGAACCCCACTCCGACTCTCTCATAAGTCACCTCCTCTTGTAAATAAAGTCTCAGAATACAAGAGTCAAGGCTACGTGTTTATGATTCCTTGGAGAAGGAAATCATAGTGTAAATAGCTGTTATTTGCGTCACTGTAGTCACGTGAATGGGCTGTAAGTGATTCATTTAAAAGATATACAGCGAGGTCTTTGGGAGTGGGCAGGTTGCGTGTCTAGATCTGCCTTTAATCCTGTAATTTGTATTTGGGTTTCACACACGTCCTTCACGTCAGCTGCACATTTTCTTCTACTCTATTTACGGAAATATGTGAGTACATTACCTTCTCATATTGTAATGATATATACCGATTACAAATAGTATGTGATTGCCATTATCATCAAAGTATTTGTAAGATCGGTGATTTTATTTTATTCTGGTGTATAGTTAGTAACTTTCATATTTCTGAGAAAAGTTAGGACGCTATTGCGAAGAAAAGACCAAAAAAAGTTGTAAGGAACTGCCACGCAGCATATCTAATAATATCTCTGCATTAAGGGATGTATTTAGTATTACAAGTATCATATCCGTAATGAGGTTTTGTAATTGCTCCCCACTTTAAACGTTAGATATTACATTATCATCGAGGAAATCGTCATCGTTATCTGTTCCAACCTGAAAGAGCAGCCATATCTTTGTTGCAAGGTGGAAGAACAGCTCTATTCCAAGTTTAAAACAGCTAGGTTTCTATACCAAGCTGGAAAAAAACAGTCACTTCTATTATTCCTGATTTAAGAACAAGTGTATACGAGGTAAGAAAATTAGATCCTGTCAAAATCTTTAAATCCTCCTGAACTGTATTCTTCAAATGACAGCAACGTTGTCTAATATCGTTAAGCAACGACTACACACAGTGAGTGTGGTTCCCGGCACATGCCAAGGCTTGAGAATGGTCACTTGAGTGGAATGAAAGAGCCACCTCGCATGCATGTAATTTACTGTAGTAGTTGCTCATTTGACGCAGGTAAACAAAGTGGCATGCGGGACGAGGAGTCAATTGAGGGTCCGTAGTAATGACATGTCGCTTACTGAACGACCCTTGTCGTTCGTTGTGCGACCCGCGTGGCCTAGCACACGAGAGGAGGTCATAGAATGCTCATCACCTTATAACACTCACATGTATGAAGTTTACGAATGATAAATGATGAGGCGATGATACCTGGTCATTGGATGGTGATATATGAAAGTACAAAAATGTATACGAAAGTCTAAAGGATACAGGAAAGGTCGTTGCTCGGTACGATCTCAAGCCATATGATGTCGTTCGTGTCTCGTTATTACTCCACCTTACACATATGCACAACAATTCACCAGAACACCGAAAACAGTCGTAGCAAACCAAGCTTTTGAACTCTTCCACACCACAATCCACACATCTGTCTGTCCGCTCTTCTTCACCCAGTCCACACATCTGTGTAATACCTGCCCTCTGCATCTGCCTATAATCAACTTACCCACCCTAAACACACACACGAGATTGGGCTCCATGAGTGTGGAACTTCCTTCCTTTACTTTACAAAAAGGTACTTGATAGCGCTTAATTCCACACACACACACACACACACACACACACACACACACACACCCGTCAACACCATCTCTCCACACCCATGCCGCATACACATAAGGCTGCTTCCGCCAGCATCGCCTCAGAGTTAAGCTGTTAAGAGGACTGAGCGAGCGAGAAGCACCTGCTCATCAATCATTACAAAAATCAAACTTTTATAAACCCACTAATCTGGCCAGCTCGAACGGTCCCTCTCGTCCGCTTGATTTCTTATAGCGTCTGGCTAATCCTTTATCTGACAAATGGAAGCTTCTAAAGGTCAAAAAGAAGAGGCAAACGTTCGCCATAAGTATTTTGATAATGATTTATAGCCTCGAATATAGGAAAAGTTTGATAATCTTGGATAACCACATCACAGATGCACTAAGAGATGTTTTCATTCTATGTATCAAATGAGTATTAGCTCCTCTGCGTCATCTGTATTTTCTTGAACACTCACATAACAAAGAGGCAGTTCTGACTATTGACGGAGAACAGGAAACGCTGTTTTTACAACTTACATCCAACGGGGTGAAGCAAAAGTCACTTAGTATGCTGCTAAATGAAAGAAAGCAATTTACAGTTTAGGATAAAAGTCCTGAGGAACGCCGGAGCGAAGCTGTACCGACTCTTGTTTCGATCGGGAAAGACTGAAGGCTCGGCAATGCTTCGACCAAGCGTGCACCGAAGCTTTGGAGCTTCAGATGTATCCCAGAACACTTGTCTGCGACTTTACATAAGTTTATGAGCCTATCTGAACAATTAATTCTTGACAATATTCACCTTTATATTGTTTTAAACAGATCAATTTTCAGGATATTAGCTGACGGAAAATAGATGATATTACGGTCTTTAAGACCCATTGATGAGGTTTGAGTGTCATAAGTAATATTTCATTGATTCAAATCATGCATAACTCACATATTGCTTCTAATTCCCAGGAAAATAATCATCAACTTCATAAAAGTTATATTTGATAAAAATCAAAACGACTGAAATGTATTAGAAAAATAAAGCAGTAATAAAAATTTGACTGCACGAAAAACACCTCTAGTGACATAAATGTGCATTTAGCAAAAGAGAGAAAAATGGGATTTCTTTGCTCCTATATACACAAGAAGCAATTATACAATATCATGGGTCATATATGCAATGAGTGTTGGGTCTTAGAATATCTTTCTCTCCTGAAGCAGGAGTTCAAACTTTTCGATTGGTGGCTATTCAGCGACGTTGATGGCCTGATGGCCTCAATGACCATGACAGTCGATTGGCTTGAGGCCCAAGTAATCAACAAACTCAATATCATTACAAATGTTGGACACCAGACAGAATTTCCTTTATTTTTCTTAATAACTTAAACGGCAAGCTCACCTTACACAGGGGAATCAAGTCTCAGTGTATATATGATGATTTTCCTCTGTGACCTTGTACTCTGACCTATAATCAGAACATCCTGAAATATGCTTCACTGAGGGGTTCTTGCTGCATGTATTGAATGATAACTAAATCCGTTACTAATCTAAAAAATATTTCATATACAAAAAGAGAGTTATAAAAACATAAAAATAAGGCTAAACAGACAACCAGAAATCAAATTCAGAGGACATTAGTAAATTTTCAAAACAGAATTTATAGAGTAACTATGGAGGCAAGTAAGACCATTTGGACCGAGTCGAATACATTTTTCAAAGGTCGTTGACATGACATCTGGAAAATGTATATCCTAGCCATGTCCTCGATGGAAAGATGCTTTGCTTTGTTGTCTGTGAGCCGACTGCCTTGTCTAGCTATTCGAACCTGAGCCCGCAAGAGCCACAGTTAGTTACGCTAACTACCACACCATGGAAGCTTAAAATCTACCAGATATAGAGATGAAATGGTATGACGTTATTACATTAACAATTTCATACCATCTGAGAATAAGGCCGTCTTTCCCTGTAAAGTTTTTAACCTCACTTCACTATGAGTGAATCTTCAGCTCTGGTGTTGGGTTTCGAAGCCCTCGCTTTACTATGAGTAAGTCTTCATCTCGGATGTTGGGTTTCGAAGCCTGGCGGAGATTTCTTAACCAGAGAACTCACGGAACGTCGGCCTCCACTGACGTCGCAAGGTTAACCTTGAAGCTTGACCAACATCAAAGCTTGACATTGGTCAACTGTCCAAGCGGTAGTTTGATAACGTTGGTCGGTAGCTAAGCTAGTTAGGGTCGTTGGCAGGTCGTAATGAACTTAGGACTCTGCAGCAGATCAATTAAGGTATCATCTGGTCGACTTGACAGCGTAAGACATGTGCAGGACAAGTTTATGAGTGAAGATGGGAGGATTTCCACCATTCAAGTTGGTGAGGCTAGGAAGACAGTTAGGCAGGTCGAGAGAGAGAGAGAGAGAGAGAGAGAGAGAGAGAGAGAGAGAGAGAGAGAGAGAGAGAGAGAGAGAGAGAGAGAGAGAGAGAGAGAGAGAGAGAGAGAGAGGAATCTGCAACTCTGACATGATACATATTCAGCTATTTTGAATATATCTTGACATATAGAAAGATCAATTAGTAAGCTTCAACAATAACAGAATCTTTTCATAATGATGTTTTTAGAATAAAAAACAATTCCTCTCATGGTATGCACAAAGACTTAATCTATTAAATCTATCAACAGCAAAATTAAATTGCTTATGTGGCAACTTAAGCCACGTAAATCGCATGAAGTCTTTCAGGACAAAATTTTCTCGTTCAAGAGGAAATGACATACATGTGAGAGCTAATGTATTTCAAAATCAGCCGTTAAAACAGATGACTAATGGAGATGTATTTGTGAGCAAGGTGTTAAGAAAGCCGACTGCAGGAGATGCAATTGTAAGCAAAGTGTTAAGATAGCCAATTACAGTAGATGTATTTATGAACAAAGTTTTAAGATAGCCAGTTACAATAGATGTATTTATGAGCAAAGTTTTAAGATAGCCAATTACAGTAGATGTATTTATGAGCAAAGTTTTAAGATAGCCAATTACAGTAGATGTATTTGTGAGCAAAGTTTTAAGATAGCCAATAACAGGAGACGCATTTGTGAGCAAAGTGTTTATATCATCAAGATCCGACGGTTAAAAGATTGATGCTTCAATTGAGTACGCAAAATCATAACCCTAACGAGATCGCTTACGTAAACTTCTTGATTTCTTGGCTTCGTAAGACATTCAGAGGCTTATAGTAACATCTAAACAGCAGCAGAAGCTCTTCCACAGCTTTTTGACGCTGTTTGCTTTAAACAGCAGTAGTATCTTCCAGCTATGCTTGCAGGAGTATCCTTAAGCAATTTTAATTGCTTTTAGACTGGGAATATAAAGACTGAAAGCATTTTCATAACAATATTACAAGTCTTTGTATTTCAACTTCATACAGAATGGTAATTAGTGACAAAGAAAAGTTTGGTGACGTAAATACGACAAATAATTCTTGCAAGATATCTGTGGAGATTGTGGCAGGTATATCAACCAATAAGATAATAATCATATATAGTATATATAAATAATTCATAAGGCGTTAATGTTACAGAGCTCACTAAATATAATCCTGCAGGATAAAGTTAAGTTCTACATCCTTAAAAGAAAATGGTTCATGGACACATCTCAGAAAACGAAATATGGTTACGAATCTTAGGGTAGACTTCTGAAAATTCAATTCATTTCAAAGAAGAGATAGTGGCAGTAGCAAGATTTTGATTGCTTTCAAACAAAGAAAACAAATACCGTTAGCATTTTCGCAATGTTACCAAAAGTAGTTTTATTCAGATTTCGCAAAGAAGTATAGCTAACGACAAAGAAAAGGTTGATGACGCAAATATGTTCAATACTTCTTACAAAATCTCCGTGGAGATTTGGTGGGTATCTCCGTTATTCTATCAATCACAATAACTATATTGATCTGTTCATTTCAATTCTTGAGTTCTTATCTGTAATATGTCCTCAAATGATAAGATTATAATTATACATAGTATATATGAATGATTTATTAGGCGTTAATGTTACAGAGTTCACTAAATATAATCCTGCAGTGAATGCAAAGTAAGAATAGGGACCTCCAGTGCTCACCAGAGTCAATGGAAAACTGAATACGAACTTTGCTAAGAAAAATGTCCCCTTGGTTCGAACTAATATACAAAAATGCCATACAGTGCATGAGTAAAAACATTTACACGTAAACACGAGAATTATTCCAAGGCAAACTGTGACGAAAATAGTAAAACTTACACTTTTAACTTACAAATATAAGAAATACACGAACGAAGGCTATGTAAATAAATGCAACACGTGTATGAGACAGGCATACATTGTAAATGACGATGCTATCGAAAAGAATGATTAAGTTTTTCAAGATTCTGTATCTATAAACAATAGACTGATATATTCAATGCACACCTTAATCGAGTACACCGTACCATGATGATAAATTAACTGTTTAAGCCAATAGAATTAGAACTTAAGCTTTAAGTTGCCAAGTTTTACATAAATACCAGGGAAATTCATCCACATATTCTTCTCCCTTGCCTTTCTTTTCCAAGCTATTTATGCTCCCTTATCTCTCTGTAAATCATGATATAAAAATGTCTAGGCGTACTTACGTTGATGTGTATGAGAGAACGGAAATGATGAGAGAGATATTTGCGCGAGTCGAAAACGGTCACTGGAGAGAGAGAGAGAGAGAGAGAGAGAGAGAGAGAGAGAGAGAGAGAGAGAGAGAGAGAGAGAGAGAGAGAGAGAGAGAGAGAGAGAGAGAGAGAGAGAGAGAGAGAGAGAGAGATTGTACAGCGTTAATCTGAATAACTATTTCCGTCATTCCACCTAAGAGAATCTGTATATGTCCTTCGCCTCACGATGTCTCCTTCACCATTTAATTACCATGTATCTCAGCCCCTGAAACATTCACTTAATAACTTACTTTATCTATGTGCGGCCTGTCGACTGATGAAACTCCTTCTCCATCACGGGGGCCTTAAGTCGATGGTCGTCCGGGATATAACCGGATATAACTGGACAATATATCTTGCATCCGGCTAAATCCGGATACAATGCACTCTAACTGGTCAAAAGTCATCAGGTATTATCCCCCCCTCCCCCGTCCCCCTCTCTCCCTCTCCCAGGATGGTTTATATGGGGAGTAATGTGATGGTAGAGAGAGAGAGAGAGAGAGAGAGAGAGAGAGAGAGAGAGAGAGAGAGAGAGAGAGAGAGAGAGAGAGAGAGAGAGAGAGAGAGAGAGAGAGAGAGAATTTCACTGACTATATGAACCCTCCTCGGAAACTATGAGACAAACAATGTTTACAGGCTACCGAAAATAATGAAGATACGAACTCGGGTCCTCAAGAAAGACGTCACATGTTACCAGACTCCATAACTAAGTCACGACCAGTCGAACTGACGCGTTATCGTGACGTCACGAATGATAACAATGCATTGATAGCCTTGATTTTCGATATCGTGATCGGTTATCCGATGATGAGTTCGGATAACACGAACAATAAAGAGGGATCTTAAGTAGGGAATGCAAGGGGTTGAAAATTTGTTAAAGGAACGAGTGATATACCCTCAATATATACCTGATATTGTTGAACTAAATTTCCTCCTTACGATACAGAGAATTTCAAAGAAACCGAAGAAAAGAAAAAAAAAAAAAATGATCGCTTCAAAAATGTATTTCTTTTCTGGTTGTATTTAAACTGGTGTATTTCTGTTCATCCTTTCATATGAAGGAATCTGAAAAGCTTTCATACTGCATCCCGTTTTATATTTCACAAAGACCATAATGTCAACAAATATGAAGTTTTTCTTATTTCATTTTGAAGGAAATAGGTCGTTTCTCGTGTCATACTCGTTCGGTTCTGATGTCTATGGCTCTGCTTATGAAAAAAAGGAAAAATTACGACCTTGATCAAAGGTATGTAAAGCACCATGGGACACAAAGGCGATTGCTCAATCACAGAAATAATGAAGTGAGGCAAATGATGTTGTCTGCCATCACTGTACCATCACGATATCATCACTATACCATCACTATACCATCATCACCCGCGCTGTTCTTTGAATCCTTATACTACACTGGTACACACGTTGGGTTATGCTGAATTTCGGGGACATGGTATCCAAGTGCTTGAGGTAGCGTGTGTGTGTGTGTGTGTGTGTGTGTGTGTGTGTGTGTGTGTGTGTGTGTGTTTGGGTGGGTGAGTGTGTGGTAGAGGTCTTTGGTTGGTGAGCGTGTTAGAGGAAAGTAGGAGCAGGACTGCCGGGGGGAAAGTGGTGGAAAATGGATGGTGGGGGAGAATGGTGATGGTGAATAGGGGTGGTGGTAGAGTGTTTGTGTGAGGGAGGAACAATAGATGTTTGTGTTGTTTGGTCAAGGTGGACGGAATAGTGGCATGTTGATATCAGAGAGAGAGAGAGAGAGAGAGAGAGAGAGAGAGAGAGAGAGAGAGAGAGAGAGAGAGAGAGAGAGAGAGAGAGAGAGAGAGAGAGTTTGTTGTCACATATTACAGCAATCTTTTGAGCCTCTTAAGCACGACGGTGCGACCCTTGAGCACGACGGTACGACCCTTGAGCATAACGGTACGATCCTTGAGTACGACGGTACGAACTTTACGTATGATGGTATGTTTTTGGGTATGATGTACTGCTGTTGGCTTGATCCTGAAGGAGGTACGTTGTAAATTGTAACTTATACATTTTCATGTTAAAGTATTTTGGACAATATGATTTACAGTCTTTATATTAGATAATGATTCTGGTCGAAAGTGTTTTAACGTTGAAAAGAGAGTTGAATGTATGGTGATAAAGAAAGTGGAGGAAAGAGTGATTAGCTTAACGGTAATCAAAACATCTGGTAACCAATGCATTTGATAACCGACAATACGAAACCAGAGACTCATATTCCGAAGAGTTCCTCTCACGTTTTCATCAAAATCCAGAATGATTATCGCGACTATGAAAGTTGTAAGACTTTTTTTTTTTCAAGTTTTCTCACGTGAATAGAAAGTATTAATAGACCATAATGAGTGGATAGATTATGAAAAGAAAGTCCCCAGATCAGGATCGGTTTATACCCATTATTGCAAATCTACTAAAACAAGTGAATATTGATCAGTCATTATTTTCATTGAGAAAAAAAGCCCTTCTTATGCAAAAGACCAGTAAATACACTACTTATATGCAACACTGTAAAAAGCTATCAAAATTAAATATAAATTCATGTGGCTCATCTGAATAGGTTTATTAGTACACAATAAAAGACATTTTTTAGAACAAATTCTCACCAGATTTAGTTAACATATCCAACAGAGGTTTTAGGACTTCCTGAACTTGGGTTTACTTTAGTAATGAAATCAGGTTTCATGAGACCTTTTCAAACATTTGAATAATCCAGTATATGGTATTCAAAATTGTGACTTCTGTTAATATCAGGTTAACATATATGGCTAGAATTTGTTGACCATTCGCATATCCAAGACTAGTGGGTTATAGTCAACTTATGAAATGAAATCAGGCCTAAGATTCACACTGAAACTGGCTCAGATTCATATCTAGAGTGAACACTCGGAATCCTTATATGCTAGGCTTATATCATATATATATATATATATATATATATATATATATATATATATATATATATATATATATATATATATATATATATATATATATATATATATATATATATATATATATATATATATATATATATATATATATATACATCATATAACTTTTAGTTGTTCAATAAACAAAATCAGAGCCCAAAAACTATGCTGGGAACGAGTTAGATAAATCTAATGGGTGAAAATCTAGAACCATATAAACTTGATTGTAAAATGTGACAAAAGTAAAGAAAATCAGAACTAAATCTATGCAATAGATAAGGACAGACTTTGCGGATTATACAGCAATGTACAGGGTGGGGGTCTGGTGAGTAGACATGTCTTTCGTTAAATTAAACATACTGGATCGCGTTCCGTCGTAGGGTTTACCCCGTATTAGGTTGAATTAACAGAGAACCCAGTTGTGTCAAAGCATGCCTCCGTCACCCCCTCCCTCCCACACCCCCGATAAGAGTGATACTCCCCTCCAGGATGTTTCCCCTCCCCCCCTTCCCCCCTCCTCTCACAAGGTGTGTCAATGACATGAGTCAACAGAGGGTGAAAATGGTGGAGAAAGAGATGGTGAGGGGATGAGGAAGGAATAAATGAGTGAGAGAGAGAGAGAGAGAGAGAGAGAGAGAGAGAGAGAGAGAGAGAGAGAGAGAGAGAGAGAGAGAGAGAGAGAGAGAGAGAGAGAGAGAGAGAGAGAGAGAGAGAGAGAGAGAGAGAGAGAGAGAGAGAGAGAGAGAGAGAGCAGTTCGTCAATAATTACAATACAATTGTGTGGTTGAAAATAATGCAATTAACTAAACACTGTGTTGCGAATAACGTAGAAGTTATAACGAAAAAATAACCAAATAATATACCAAAATTAATCATCCAAAATATGAAATAAACAGATCAAATTCCCCAGTAAGATAAATGACAGTAATATTACGGCGAAACATTCTCTTCAACTGATGTTTAGCGTATTACCTGTGTCTTGGGCTGGGTGTATATCGCATCACTTCACACAACCGAGTAATCAATCACGCTTGCTTACAATACGATAATCTAATCTAACTTTTACTCGCCATCAGAATACATAATGAACTGATTCAGTTCAACACCCCCAATTTATTAATGTCGTTTAATCATCCATTGACTTACATACACACGTGGACATACATGTAAAATATCATTTATACTAGGTGATGTATGATATTGTCCTGATGTATTAATAAACCCACAGGAGCATAATGTATAACAGGTTTATATAGAGATTGACAAGGGCGTATCTCACATATCGCTGGGTAATGTATAATATATAGCCATTAGACTACTGTACCGACAATGTTAACAATATTGGATAATGCATAATGTGGTTTGCGCTGTACTGGTGTATTGTTTGTTATACATTGATTAGCTAATCTCTGCTCTCTGGAATGCTCTAACTGCAGAAAATGAATGAAATTGTATATGACAAAATTTTTCTGATTATCAACGAACGGGAATGAAAATTCATTGACGGATAAGAATAAGAATAAAAAGTGTACCCAATAATGGTGATAGATTTTGACACAGAAAACAATATACACCACATAGCATTTAGTTGCGATAACATTAGCATAACAATTTGAAATTTGATTTCCGATGATATGTTCTCTAATGCTCCGAAAATTCCAGGTAAAACCGAGTTCATGGATCAGATGAAATCCAAGAAATTTTACCATTTCTTTCATATCTACGTCTGTCATATTTTATTTTGTGAATATAGCAAATGATGATTAAAAGATGATGAATGAAGTAAAGGCTGAGGATCCTGTAGAATCATACTGAGTCTGTCCGCAAAAAATAAACATATAAGCAAACATTAAACATTTTCAGTTTTTATATTTGAATGTCCAGCTAACATAATTTTTTTTTGATATACATGGCGTAAACAATTCCCGACTAGATTATGCGCCTTATCTTATCTAATATAAAACAACGAACGTATGAACAATACCTGATTGCAATTCGTCCATAATCTTATTTGATTTACAGTAATTAACGTATTGGACACTGAAATATGTGCTTTATTGTCAACAAAATCATAACATTCTCTAATTGTATCAACTATGCTTATTACCACTTTATTCTCGAGTTATTCTTTCAAATTAACATTAGAATAAGAACTTTTCTTTTAATATTTGTAATTCTGAGATTCAAAAATGCACGTCACAACAACAACATAAAATCCTGATGTATTTGTCGTGTGCTTAACTATTCTCATTGATTAGAACATTATGCGAAACCACAACAAGACTTTGAAATGTGATTTATGTTTATTAAGGAAATTAATATAAGTTGAAATATTAATAGAAATAAAAGAATTATGATAAATTTATTTGAAGATGAAGATTCAGATCATAAATGCTCGACTGTTTTAATGCATTTTAAGATACCACTAATTATATTCTAGTTATATTAATCTACGATGTAATTTTATACCGCTTAGACGTAGGTAGTCCGGCATGTACCAGTTACACCAGGTTCAAAAGCATGAAATATACCAATCATACCTACCTCAATAGCATGGTATATACGTTATGCAAGCCTCGGTAGCCTGTCCTTCAGCCTCTTATATACCAATTACACCAGCCTCAATAGTCATGCCAGCATCAACTGGTATATACCACCCTCTCCTGGGAATATCACACTATTAATCAATTTCGTCCTTAGCGGTGGCTAAAGCAGCAATCAGCCATAATGGAAGGAAGTACACTGCAAATAGCATTATGATCCATCTCTATCATTGCCTTGGGCGACCTTCCTCCAGTTGCCATGGTATACTCCGGAGACCTATTGCCATAGGTGGCTTTCTCCGTTGCCACAGTCCCTCCACATAGTTATGGTAGATTGCCACAGTGATTTCTGATGTCTTGGGAGGATTTTGATATCAACTAAAGTTATGGTTTCCTGAGTCTATAAAATAGAGGTTGAGAAAAGAGATTGGTCAAGTTCTTGCGTACGACGGTGTAGTCTTTGAACACGACGGTACGATTTTTTAGTATGACAGTGCAACCTCTCAGCATAATGGTATGATTCTTAAACACGACGGTACCTACCTTGAGCACGACTGAACGAGCCTCGAGGGCGACGCGTAGGTTCGACCCTTGGTTATAGTAGCCTATCTTTTGAACTGACCCTTAAGGATAAGGTCAGAGGTCAGGGTATCATACTCAAGGGTCGAACCGTCGTGTCCAAGGCTCGTACCGTCGTTCTAAAGGGCTTAACTGATTAATGAACAGAACTATGAAATCTGTTGCTCAATATATTTCATTTCAGGAGCTACTTTCATACATTAAAGTTTACAGAAATCATTTCTGTATGAAAACTAAGCTTTTGCATTCAGAGTTTTAGGATCTTTTACGTTATCTATATGAAAAAATAAAAGAATTTGCCATAATTCTATGTTTTATCAATCAGGTATACATTCTGGTAGTTAACGTCGGACGTACATACTGAAAATTTGTTCTTGTAGTTTGACGTTTTCGTATGAAAGTTGTACTTAACGGTACCCGTCAAGGGAAGTACCACCACCCGCACTGCTGTACCATTACGATGTCTATTGTACGGTAATCCTCTCACCACTCACAACGACGTACTGGCGTCCACTCCACTGCTGACCTATTGTACCAACATCAAAACCTCAATTTGAACTGCACGTCGCCCATCACCAATACTATTATACAACTACTGTTCCGCTCCTAGTAACATTGTAACGTATATCACCCACTAATCGTACCACAGTACCACTGGTGCTTCACCAATAGCATCATTGTAACGTATCTTTCCCACTACCCGTACTACAGTACCACTGGTGCCTTACCAATAGCATCAATGCACCGTATCTCTTCCACCAACTGTACCAGTGTACCACCCATGTTGCACCACTATCATCACTGTACCATCGGTGCGCTACCATTGTACCAATTAGCGTGGGAGCCGGGCCATGTTCAGGGTGGGGGTTACCGTGCATGGAGCTACTGCTGTTACTTATGGTAATGTAATCTGGCGCAGGAGAGACCAGAGTGTGTTGTGGCTGGTGGTAGTGGTGATGCTGGGGAGACGAAGGCAGTGGTGGGGAGAGAGAGAGAGAGGAGGATGGGAGGAGAGAGTGCGGAGTGGTGGGGAGGAGAGCGGTGGTATAAGGGTGAGGAGGGATGAGATGGAGAGAGGAGGGGAGGAAGGCAGTGGGAGGGTTGGGAAAGGAAAAGGAGCGAATGGAAGGAGGAGAAGGAGGTGTTTGAGGAGGAGGAGGAGGAGGAGGAGGGAGAAGGAAAGGGTGATGGGTTAGGGTGGGTGTGGAGGGGTGGGGGAGATCTGTGGGTGAGAAGGAATGGGGGATATGGATGGGTGGTTAGGACTGGGGAGACGGAGTGGTAGGGGAGACTTAGGGAGGAAGAGGAGGAGACTGGAAGGGGAATGGGAGAGGGAAGGTGGTGGGACGAGGAGGAAAAGGGTGGAACGCGGGAGAAAGACTGGTGTGGTAGAAGGGGGAAGGAAGGGGAGGAGAGAAGGAGAAGAAGGAATGGGAAAGGGAGCGTGGGAGGGGAGTGGAAAGGGTTTGGAATGGAATCAGGGAGAGAAAGAAAGGGAAAAAGTCAATGGAAACGGAATGGGTGTGTGGGCAAGGGTGGGATTGGCAGTGTAAAGGGAGAAAGAATGAAGAGGAAAAGGAAAGATACGAAAGGGAAGGGAAAGGAAAGTGAGGAAGCACTAAGAAGGAAGAGGGAGGGGGGGGGGGGACTGAGATGGAGCTGGGGTAGGATGTGGAGGCGGGAGGCGGGGGTTGGGGAGTCGTGGATGTAAGGGGTGATAGCTCAAGGATGAGAGCAAGTGGAAAGGACGATAGGAGGAGGAGGAGGAGGAAGAAGAAGAGAAAGAGGAGGAAGAACTTGACAAGAGATAAGAAAGGAAAATAGGAGGAAGAAGAAAAGAAAAAAATACTTGGCCAATCCTTTTACTTCACTGTCTTCAGTTAACAGATCTCAGTTATGCATTTCATCTGTATCTATTTCTTTTGTTAGATTCTTTTTTTTCGATCGTGAGGAGACAACAAGGTTGTGTATACTGTTACGAAGGCTCGTTGCAACATATCTAACTGGCTGTTTAGGGCGGCAGATGCAGTGCATTGCTTGCCTTGATGTTTAATCAATACTGGCAAGAGTGAACTCTCGATGGCCTTCTGTCGTCTCTCTCTCTCTTGTCTGAATCATCGTCGTTTTCTTCAACACGCGCTAAGAAACGACTGTCGTCTCTCTGTTGTCTATTTCATCTTCATTTTCTCAAATGGGCTTCAGGAAACGACAGTAAACCATTGTCTTCTGAGAATTCAAAATATAACAAAAGTCTTCGATATAATTACAGGAAAGATAGAATGATCAAAACTGAGTTTTCAAATCAAAAAGGCTGATTTTGAGAAGTTGAAATACATTATCATCACTAACTTAGAAACTGGGCAACGCTGAAGAGGTTTGTCATTTGTCACAAAAAAAAGTGTAAAGTTTCGTCGCTTGAATCACATGAAAAGTTTTGTCGATTGAGACACAAGGAAAGTGGAAATGTTCGTTACTTAACAATAGAAGTAAAAATGTTTTGTAAGTTAGACTTACAGGAAGAGCGAGAACTTTCTTGAAGTCGCGCGAACCAACAGATAGACGACTGCAGGTCCTGAGGCCGAGTGTGCGGAGGTTAATCGAATGGAAGACCCACCATGAGCTGCTCCAGATGACAAGGGAGCACCAAACACCACCACCACAGGGGGCACCAACACCACATGATTCAACCCTCTTCTAAATTGAGTCTCCGAAGATTTCTGCCTCTAAAGAAGCCTTCGAATCATTATTTCCTGTCCTCAGCTTCTCTTATCCAATATATCCGGTTAAGATGGTTCGTGAGCCGGTAAAGACGCGTGATGTCTGCCTAACGCTGGCGAAGTGAACACGGCGGAAGGCATCCCAACACCACATAACTCGACTCTCCCCTAAACCGAATCTCTGACGACATTTGTTGCTCAAGACGGCTCCAAAGTAATGTTCCTAGTCCTCCTCATCTTCACTTCTCTGATACATCCGGTAGAGACGCCTCGAGGACCGGCAGAGATGCTTGATTTCTGGTTAACGTTGGCGAAGTGAACGTTTAGAGGGGACATAAGACGGGGCGGTGGGACGATGCCATTTGCACCAACCACACGAGTCTGGGAGATGAGAAAGATGTTAGATCCAACTAGTCTGGATGGTGAGAAAGACAGCTGATCCAGCTTCAAACACATCCCTCCTCCCAAGAACCAATAGGAGGACCTTTGTCAAGAGTTTTCTCACAGTGATTCCCCCCTTCCAGAGTCGTCAATCATTTGGGTAAATTATTCTGGCCATCTTCGGACGCCGCCTGCAATGAGATTATGCAGCTAGGGGGGGTTAAGGGGTACAAGGGGTTTGTGGGGGGGTGGGAGAAGGGAAGGGGGGGAGTTCCTCGAGGGGGATGAAGGGGGAGAGGTAGCCTTCAGGAGGTAATGGGAGGAGGAAGAGAAGGGTTTAGGGAGGGAGAAGTAATCCCATAGTGTATGGTAGAGGCAATGAGAGAGGACTGGACGTTGTTAATACAGGACGCTGGACGAAGGCATTACTGTAGGGGACCAGAGTTGAGGAACTGCGCCTACAGCTGACTGGGAGTAGCGTGGTAGGAAGGAAGGATATGTAGAAAGATGCGCACAGTGCATACTGTGTGTATGTGTGTGTGTGTGTCTGTGTGTGTGTGTGTGTGTGTGTGTGTGTGTGTGTGTGTGTTTTCTTATTCCTACTATACAGTGATGAAGCTCTATACTCGTGGGGCCCATTTCTTGAACTTCTTAACAAATATAAAACTTTTTAAACCTTAAAATGTCTGCATCATTCATAGTTTCATCCCTCATTCTATTCATCCACAGCAAGGAAATTGCTGGCGCATTCAATCTGCACCTCCCAGTGCACTCGCCTCTCTTCGTCACTCCTCTCGCTAACAGGTGCATAAGCACTGACAATCACCTAACTCTCTCAGTCCACTCATATCCACATCAGTTAGGATCTCATTTTCTTACACGTTTTAGCACATTCCCACAATATCTTTCGCTAAAGTGTCACAACCTCCTTTGCTCTCGCATTTACACTAACCCCAGACTTTGCTCGTCTGAGATTCCTAAACCATTCTTTCTCCTTCCCCTTGGACTTTGTTTCATTCAGAGCCAGAATGTCCAGGTTCCTCTCCCTAAACTATCTTCCCTTCCTCTTATTCTGGTTACATCAACACGCATTCATATATCCCAGTTTTTGGGCTTTCGAGGAGCACTCCTACCTTGGCTCCTTCTTCTATTCTTACTTTCAGAAAGTAAAGTACAGGGAGGGAAGAGATTTTAACTCCCTGTTTTGCCCCTTTTAGTTTCCTTTTATCACCACTAATATTGATAATGATAATGATGATATGACGATAATAGTAACGCTGATAGAGTAAAGAAAGGACTAAAGGAAGGGGGTGGAGGCTGGGATGGAAAGGGTGAGAGCTAGGAGGGATAGAAGGAGGGAGGAAGGGATGTAGGGAGGGAGGGAGGAACGGAGAGAGGGAGGTAAATAGGTAAGTTGGAAGGGGAGGGTGTCGCAGGCTGGGAGGGAGAGAGGGAAGGAGGGATAGTATTGGAGGCTGGGGGCAGAGTGAAGCTGGCGGTGGTTGGGAGTAATAGTGGAAGGGAAGGAAGGAAGAGTCGATGAAGTTGAGAGAGAGAGAGAGAGAGAGAGAGAGAGAGAGAGAGAGAGAGAGAGAGAGAGAGAGAGAGAGAGAGAGAGAGAGAGAGAGAGAGAGAGAGAGAGAGAGAGAGAGAGAGAGAGAGAGAGAGAGAGAGAGAGAGAGAGAGAGAGAGAGAGAGAGAGAGAGAGAGAGAGAGAGAGAGAGAGAGAGAGAGAGAGAGAGAGAGAGAGAGAGGAGAGAGAGAGAGAGAGAGAGAGAGAGAGAGAGAGAGAGAGAGAGAGAGAGAGAGAGAGAGAGAGAGAGAGAGAGAGAGAGAGAGAGAGAGAGAGAGAGAGAGAGAGAGAGAGAGAGAGAGAGAGAGAGAGAGAGAGAGAGAGAGAGAGAGAGAGAGAGAGAGAGAGAGAGAGAGAGAGAGAGAGAGAGAGAGAGAGAGAGAGAGAGAGAGAGAGAGAGAGAGAGAGAGAGAGAGAGAGAGAGAGAGAGAGAGAGAGAGAGAGAGAGAGAGAGAGAGAGAGAGAGAGAGAGAGAGAGAGAGAGAGAGAGAGAGAGAGAGAGAGAGAGAGAGAGAGAGAGAGAGAGAGAGAGAGAGAGAGAGAGAGAGAGAGAGAGAGAGAGAGAGAGAGAGAGAGAGAGAGAGAGAGAGAGAGAGAGAGAGAGAGAGAGAGAGAGAGAGAGAGAGAGAGAGAGAGAGAGAGAGAGGAGAGAGAGAGAGAGAGAGAGAGAGAGAGAGAGAGAGAGAGAGAGAGAGAGAGAGAGAGAGAGAGAGAGAGAGAGAGAGAGAGAGAGAGAGAGAGAGAGAGAGAGAGAGAGAGAGAGAGAGAGAGAGAGAGAGAGAGAGAGAGAGAGAGAGAGAGAGAGAGAGAGAGAGAGAGAGAGAGAGAGAGAGAGAGAGAGAGAGAGAGAGAGAGAGAGAGAGAGAGAGAGAGAGAGAGAGAGAGAGAGAGAGAGAGAGAGAGAGAGAGAGAGAGAGAGAGAGAGAGAGAGAGAGAGAGAGAGAGAGAGAGAGAGAGAGAGAGAGAGAGAGAGAGAGAGAGAGAGAGAGAGAGAGAGAGAGAGAGAGAGAGAGAGAGAGAGAGAGAGAGAGGATAGTGGAGGCTGAAAGGGAGAGAGGGAGAAAGAAACGGAGGGCTAGCGGGAATAGGAACGGAGGGCTAGCGGGAATAGGAACGGAGGGAGAAAGGGAAGATTAGTGGAGGCTGAGAGGGAGGTTGATGGAGGCAGATTGGAAGGGTTGTAGAGGTTGGGAGGGAGAAAAGAGGGATGGAAGGGAGGGAAGGTAGGAGGGAAGGGAGAGAGAGAGGGAGAAAGGATGGTGTAGGCTGGGAGGGAAGGAGAGGAGGGAGAGAGAGAGGGAGAAAGGATGGTGGAGGCTGGGTGGGAAGGAGGGAATGGGGTAGATTGGGAGGGAGGGAGGCTCACTGGGGCTAGGAGGGGAAGGGAGGCAGGGAGGGAGAGGGTGGTGGTAGGAAGGCAGGGGGGATGGGTGTCGGCTCAGGGTAAGGACCTTGGCAGCAAAAAGCGTGTGTACGTTGGGAGGCGGGCAGGCCTTGGGCCGGGGTGGTGGGGGGATAGTAGAGCTGGGGGCACCAATGGTATGTTTGGGCAGGTCATTACCCACCAATGGAGGGTAAGTGGGCAAGGGAGGAGGGCGGGGCATGGGGGTATATGTGGAGGGGAGGGAGGGGAAGTCGGAGAGGAGGGAGTGGAAGAAGGAGGAGGAGGGTTATGGGAAAGGAGGTGGCGTCCTACAAGGGGACATAGCTAACCCTCCATTTTTTCGTCGGATGCAGTTCCGGAAGAGAGGAAAAACTTCGAACTGACCACTGCCGGACATAACGGTGAGGCCGGACCTTCTGCTGCATCTCTCGGCTCCTCATGAGCAATATCTCATAGAGTCCTACAATAAATCACATTTTATTAACTAAATTCGACTTACAACTCCGCCATATTGAAGAGCAATAAGATGGTGCCTACCGCACTGGATCTGAAACAAATCAGATGAAGTTCCTTAATGAATAATCGTTGTATCTTCCCACGCGTGTGTTTTTGCTGTATGCAACGTGGTCCTGCAGAGCCTGGCGATCACGTAAGCCACACAGAACGGGATTAATATATAAGAGGAACACGGTGTCATCCGCTGCCAGCTCGAGCAGGGATGTGCGTCATCTTCGCCATGGATTATTCTGTGCCTTCATGATGCACAACGGGTTTATCTTGGCCAGTTTATCTTGGGAGATGATACTATGTGACCTCTCATCTTTGTTTGAGAACGAAAGTGTTCTCAGTTGAGATGGTAGTCAAGTGTATTGTCACAAGTAAGACGCGGCAACGCGATGAGATTTTCACCCTTTACGAAATCTCTTAGAGTGTCTTAGATACATTAATGTTAAGTTACTTTATTGTCACGACCACAACTGTTGTTCTCAATGCAATAGTTGTTGTTGGCATTGCCTAGATTATTGTTGTTGGAGGGACGTTCCTTACTACCTGCTAAACTATGCCTTTCACTATCTGCCAACAATGACACCTGTCTTGGAATTACAGCTTTTAATAGAGCGAAATAGACTGTTTTATTACTAATATTTTTACAGTATCGATCGACAGCGATGTGAAAATTTCCAGCACCTGTATCACCTCACTACCAACAGTACCAGAAGCAGAACACTACCACCACTATCTAGTATCATTACTGTTAGTAATTCTACCCTTAACCATCTATCTGCAGCCACTACTATTTGATCTACAGGTACCATCTACTAATACTGCTAATAGCAAGGTCTACCACTAATACTATCAGTAGTACTACCATAACATATAGTAGTACACCCAATAGTTCTACTACTAGTAAGTAATTTACGAGCACTACCATTTCTTCCGCAAGTACATATATCAAAAACACTGCAGACTCTTTTAACAGAACATGTGCTATTATTGATACTTGTGCTAATTCTATTAGTATCATTCTCATCCGTAGACTCAACCATCATCAACCTACGACGGAACGACCTTGAACACGACGAAACGACCCTTAAGAAGGACGGAAGACCCATTGGGAATGATGATACGATCCTTGGGTGTGATGGCGTAATCTTCAACCTGAACATTAAGGGTGAGGCTGAACGTCGCGTCATCATAGCCAAGAGTCGTACCATCATCTTCATTGGTCGTAAAGTCGTGCTCAAGGGTCATACCTGGGTTCTCAAGGTGTTAAAGACTAAGTTACAGGTATATCTGTTAATACAGTCTTACAGAAATTAAGGTAACGTTTTGCACAAACTCTGTACATTATAAACTAATCCACAACACTACCACGAACTCCTGCCAAGCTGCTAAAATGCGTTCTTTACCACAGAGTAACCCACACTTCCCAAAAAACACACTCAGAACAATGCAGTAATCACCATTTCACTATACGTATCGTAACGATTTCCACTCTCACCTTCAAAGGTCACCATGATATGACAAGAAGTATCTTACCGAGGGTAATTGATAACACACAGGCACCACAGCCCATCACAGGCTAACACTGGATGATTGCTAGGGCGTCTTCAACACTCACATCCAACACGTCAAACAATAATTCACAAATCTACCACAAGAAGACGAGATGATGTGCGTCGAAGGGTTCCGTCGAAGTCCTTATGCACTGTGGCCATAGAAACGAATTTTTCCTCTCCTCTTTGGACGCTCCGACGCCGCAGAACCCATCCTGTTGCGATGACGTGCTGAGGATACTGAAGGATCGGATCCTATGCGGTCAGCCCACCGGCGGGAGCCCGCTACCTCCACCACCACCACCGCTGGTCACCACCTCCACCACCAACACCCTCGATCATCTCCCACAGTTTTTGCCCGAGGTCTTGCGACGCCCTCCTGCGGGTACTGCAGCCTCTTTGTCGCGCTGGGCAGTGCGGAGGGATGCGATGCAGGCCTCCTTACTACTGACAGAGATCCTACGTAACTCTCTGTCTGCCGAATCCTACGTACTTCCTTCATTTCTGTATATTCTCCTGTTTCGTCTATCCCTCCGTCTCTATAGTTTCTGCCAATATATTCTTCCCGATCGTATTCATGCAGCCAGGTGATGAGGACTCCAAATAAAGGAAAAATCCTGTGAAATACAAAAACATTGTACATGACATATTTTTGCATCTATGTTGACTTATTTGTGTACATGACACTCTCATGAATGTAAAATTAGCAAATGAATAAATCTCCCCTGGTAGGACGGCCAGTAATCAGACGTATGTTAGTTTCCACGCGCGAGAGAAGGATTTCAACATGCTCAGAAATGATAGATAGTGGACGGATGAATGTGACGGCAGAAGAAGAATTACTACCAAAAGGAATTAGTGGAATCATACACTACTAAATGGTGTTCGTTATGTCTGATTTCTACTCTGAACCTTTTTCTTAATCCAGAAAGAATAAAAAGTATTTTGTATAAAGACTACCATCTTACGTCTTTGCCCAGTATTAGTATTGCTTGGTACCTTTAAACATATCAGAAACGCAACATTAATCCGCTAACCTCTAGCCAACGGTTATTAATGACGTAGATAAAGCAAAAAAAAGAATAGATAAAGGCAATATAATTCTTCACGTTATCAAACGAACTGAAAAGCCGACGGTTATACTAGATATATGAAATCGTAAAAATCTAATAGAAAACAATCACTTTGAATGTGTGATTCCAATGCTCTTTTACGAGGTTTCTCAAGAAGGCTGCGCTGCAATCAATTTCTGGTAAGGTGTCAAGGGAGTGGAAGAGGGTAAAAATCTCTATATTCAGTGAAAGAGACAGAGAAGTTGCGCTGAACCACAGTCCAGTCTGTCTGGCAATGAGTGTGGTCTGTAAAGTACTGGCAAAGATAATCAGAAAGAAGATGAAATTAATTTCCAAAGTGAGAAACTACCTACATGAGGGACAACACAGATTCAGACAAAGATCATGCGTAACGTACTTATTAGAAAGTTGGGTAAATTGTGCGTACCTGGACTGCCAAAAAGCATTTGTGTCTGACCCATAAAGGAGGCTTGTAAGGAACCTGAATCTTCTGGCAAGAATAACGTCGAAGACAGTGGATAGAAAACTACCTTAGTGGAAGGGAACGTCAGAGGCTTTCGTTCCGAAATGAGTTTGGATCACCAGTGGTGTGCTGCAAGGTTCGCTCCTGGAGACTATTGCTTTTCTTGATTTATACAAATGACTTGTCAGAATGATTGGGCTCGTATATTACTATACTTCCAGATGATTCCAAGGTCATGGGAGATTGCATCAACTTACGAGGGGATCTACGCATATTTCATAGTTGGTCTGAAATGCAAAGTAATTCGGATGGCACAATGGTGAATGAGGGCCGGCCTCGATAGAAATATCATCTGGCAGGAAATAAATTGCAGGAATATGTGTATGAGAAGGTGTATGAGGAAGACTTGGAAGTCGATAGGAGATGTATCTTATTGCCAGGGTCCCACCTTGGAACTGTAAAGGAGACAAATTGTCTGCTGCCAATGTATGATTAGTGTTCAAGTATATGGATAAGAGTATATTCAAGAAACCGTTCACGTTACACATTGGGCTAGAAGTAGAACAAGCTTCTCAGGTTCGGACATCTTTAGTAAAGAACACAAACAATTCATTGATAAGGTCCATACGAGGGGAAGTCAGATGGTATGGTTGAGTTAACTACAACCTTTAAGTTTTGAATCCTGTTTGATGATGACAAAATTGAACACTTCTTCAAAAAAATGGAAATATAAAACAACCAGAGGCCATGACATGAAATTCAGCAGCAACTTTTCAGGAAAGATGTAAAGAATTACTTTTATAGCGTTAGAGTTTTAGTTGAACGAAATTATATAAGTTATGTTATTGTAAATGCGGACAGCATACGTAATCATCAAAAGTTGTATGATATTAGGAAATGTTTAATAGATGGGGCTCCACGAATGTAGGCCTTTCTCCTCGTACCACATACATCGGAAATTATGTACACATGCACAGACACACACACACACACACACACACACACACACATATATATATATATATATATATATATATATATATATATATATATATATATATATATATATATATATATATATAAAATGATCCTGGATGATGAAATCAGAATATGTATCATAAAGGATAAAGCGTCATTCAAAAACTGCTTGAGGTAAAGAAAAAAGCCAGCAGAATTTCAAACGTATAACTGTGGAATAACCTGAAGGATGACATTGATTATTTCAAAAATAAAAGTACACAGATATATATATGTACGTTTCGTAACAAAACAAAAAGTAAATAGAATAAAGATAAAGTGTTTGAATGAACAAAACTTGTGTTTCATCATATAAGTATTATGAAGTGCGGTTTGTGAAGAATTAGAGTCGTTGAATATATAGATTATTCAGGATGATTGAGAACTTAAGATTCTGGCCAATCAACTTTTATATGTTAGAATTTGCAGAAAGAGTTATGAGTCACTTTGAATCTCATTTTTTCAATAATTCAAAAATTTTCGATAAGTAAATTTACATATTATGAATAAGTACTCAAGGAATGTTTGGTACTGGTTAAGAGGAAGAATCAGGAATAAGTTCATAAAGTCATGGACAGGTTTGGTACCTATGAGGAATTCTTGTGAAGACTGTACACAGTTGAGGCGTATATGAGGCATGGGTGAGGGACAGATGAGATATCAATAAGTAATAATCAAGGGACGAATGAGGTATGCTGAATTATAGGTAATGCTTTAGAGAGGAGCAAGTGTGTACATCTGAGTTACAGTGCATTACAGTCAGGTACAGGCGTTCACAAGTGGGGTGCAGATAGGTTACAGGGGAATTGCAGGCAAGTCATAAGTTAGCTTTAGTCAAATAGATGTCGGGAGGAGGTCATAAAGTAAAGGATAGAATTATATCAATTCTTAGGTTCCCTTAGATATACGTAATCGTTCATCTGAGTTAGTTTCATTTCTCCACCTTTTATATCCGTGTCCCCTAACTAAATTCTAACTTGCAGAGAGCTAAGAGATCACTCAGAGTCCTTTGCACTAGCATCAGGAAGCTTAGGGCTGCCCTAGTCTACCCTACAAGAGTGTATTACCCTTCAGGGTAGGACCTAACTGTACAGCAGGCTCAGGGAGTTTTTGCCCCTTTTAGGGCAGAAACTAGCAGGCCCAACCATCCCTGCAGTCATGCAATACTAATGGTGACAGATATTATGATCCTACCCCATAGATCATGAGGATGAATGCCTCCACTGTAGGAGAGGGGGTAGAAGATGGGGTACACCAAAGGGGTGACAGAGGAGGGAGGGAGGGCTGGGGGGAAGAGAGGAGGGGGGAGGGAGGGAGAGGGGTGACAAAGGTCCAGCGATGGTCAGTTCTCCCACTGCAAAAGTCTTTACTCCACCTTACCTCCTCCCTTCCATACTGCATCTCTCTCCCACCCAGTCCCCCACCCTCTCTCTCCGCCCCAGCCCATCAACTACCACCCCAGCCCTCTCTCTCTCCCCAGCCCTCCACTGGCCACCTGGTTGATCATTTCCCTGCCTCACTAGACTGGTCAAGTCGCAGATGCACTTCACTACGATGCCATATGATTCATTTATCAATGACATTATTTTTTATGTTGAAACATTTTCCTATAACATTCATTATCTTCTTGCAAGTTTTCTCGCTAGTATGATTAGATGGACCTAAAGCTGCGATAGAGGATCAACATGTTTAAATTATGTTAATTATTTGTCAGAGGAGAGTGAAAAACAATTTGTTGCCTATCATAACCGTAAGTAAATTGTACCATAGAACTGTAGTGAACAGTGCAGGTCTGGTAACCATTATAGTTGTAGTGGATAATACGACTGCAGTGAACAATACAGCTGCATTGAACATTACATTTGTCGCAAACAATGCAGATGTAGTGAGTATTACACGTGTAGTGAGCAATACAGTTATAGGGAACGATTTAGACGTAATGAACGATACAGTTGTATTGAGACATACAACTGCAGGGGACAACACAGCTTTCACTAGATGACACAGTTAGCGTGATCTCCACAGGTGCGGTTAACACTAAGTTCTTAGCTAACTGCCGGGTTTTTGATTCAGGAGCACTGCAAACTTGTGGGTTTGTGTGTCTTTCTAAGCTCTTGGTTGGCTTTTGATATTGTGGTGTCAGTAGTACAAGCCATAGGTTAGCTTGTGGTTTTGAGTGGTCTGAACGGTAAGAGCTCTCTTAGTTTGAGGATTTTGTGTATTCTTAACAATACAAGCGCTTGCTTAGATTATCGTATAGCACAGGTATTTGATCAATAGCAACTATTGTACAATGTCTAAGAAAATGAACGTACTTAAAAGAGATTTTGTAATATCTGTATGAAAAATGATGTTACAAGTGAGAAGGATTTTTGATAGTGAATCAGAAACAGATTAAGAACCGAACTCCTGAAGACTTGAAGGCAGCTTTGGCGTCCCAAAGGCTGGCTATTGATGGAGTAACCGTTACTCAGTCCTTGCTCTTTTGCCATTCCGTCCCCTTCCATCCCCCCCCGCCCCTTCCCTCCTTCCTTTAGTCTTCCTCAGGAACCCACGTCACCCTGATGCAGCAACTCTCACCCTTGTGGCATAGTCTGGTCTTGCCTACTTCGTCCGTTGACCAATTACCGACTGAGTTTTCCGATGCAGTCTCCTGGGGAGGTGATGTTAAGTGAGGTAATAAGTTTTAAATTGGCCAGATGCGATCAACGTTTCTGACTCTGATTTGATAGAAGTGACTGACTTCAGAGGTTTATTATATATCTCATTTATTTCTATCCTTTATTTCTTTCGTATTACTGTATTTACAGTCTCGACGAATCTCGTGAATTATGATTTACAGGATTTTTCATTTACGGTAGGTGATATTTGATTCAACTAGGGTAAACGTATCCCCATTAGAAATGATAAATAGCTGAGGGTTTTCCCCCTTTCCTTTTCGTTCTTTAGGCCATATACTCTCTTATAAACTCCCCCTTTTTGGTTATAATTGATTGTACTTTATTTTCGCTACAATATGCTACGGTTTGATGACTTGATCATTTTCATCATGGTGAATTCGAATGATGTTTTCATACTTTTATCATACGCTATATTTTGATATCTTTATTGATATATGTATCAGATTTTTTCATATACTTTCATCGGTGTATATCATTGTTGTGCATTTCATGAATGTTTATCACGATGTATTTTTGTGTATTATATCTGTTCTTGATGATAAAACTTTTCATAGTTAGAAGTAAGTCACTGAAATATCATCTTACAATAGTTAGGTCAAAGGTCAGGCCATCATGCCAAAGGGTCGTACTGTCATGTTCAATGATCTTATTGTCTTGCTCAAGGAATAGATTTATTCGTTACTGATTCTGGAACGGAAAGAATCTATAATATAACAAATTTATGGTTCAGATACCATGACTATACTATGAATTATGGATCTAATGAAGAACACAATGCTACATTGCAAAGGAACCCTTAAACCTCATAAATTCCAACCACAATGTAACTGCTTGATTAGGTCAAGGGCTTTCATCTTTTATGTACAGTTCACTAAATCTCCACTCAAAAAGTCTTGCCACTATGGATGAAAAGTTGAACCCAATATCAATTAATTTTTCAGGCAAGAAAATCATGGGATCTTACCCTACTAACCGTCTTTCCCTGTAACCAATAGATTCTGCTTAAAAGATCGTCCAAACGGTCTATAATAAGATTACTACTCAAACTATCACCTCCACTCGTAACAATTAAGGGTCAGTTTCTTTCCTATGGATGGAACACAACCGAAAAACAACACACAGTTCCTTAAATGACCCATAGAAGGCCTCTCTATAATCATGTGTGAATTCATTTAAAAATTTGTTCGTTAATTATCCTTCAAAAATTATTCTCTTAAAATTACCATCCAAAATTAATTTCCTTACTGTGTGTTGCTTTAGTTATTTGAAATATATCTTCTACGTATTTTTTGGTTAAGAGTTGTTTGAAGTGAAATTCTATTGGTTTTGCTACGGGATATTCCTTTCTTTCATCAAAATTGACTTGAACGATGCTTTTATGGCTATACTTACGAACACATATTTAGAAATATGGGACAACTTAGGCTGACATATAACAATGATCAGTCTGTTACTATCTCCATAGTTCATCAGCTGTGCATCATCTCTTAAGGATTTCGAATCTATCATACTAGCTTTTATTTCTCAGTTTATTTCTTTCCTTATGAAACTTGGAAACAAAATTCCCAGCCTATGACTTCCATCAGTTGTTATCAAAAGGAAAGCCTAAGCTTGATTTTTATACAAAGGTGCTATGTACTGAGATACAGATAACTGGATGAAGAAAAATTAAGATTAAAATGCATATACAGAAAACTAATTTCTACGATTTTCTCTTTGTGTATTTTATGCATACGAAATTGGATGTATTCAGATTATCTTTTGTTTTAACAGTATTTGAATATACAAGTTTTGTATTTCATACGGAAATAATGGCATCAGTTTAGCTAGTGTTTGAAAGGAGGTTATGCATCTCTTTAACAGTTTGGCTTTGCCCCCAGCAGTTACTAGGTTTGTCTCCATCAGCTGTGCACTGTTAGGTTCGCCTCCGACAGTTATATTCGCCTTCAACAGCAACTCTCGGCTTCAACAGTTCTACTCCCCTTCGTCAGTTAGGCTCGTTTCCAGCAGCCTACAAATCCCTTCTATCTCGGCTTCCAACACACTCACCACACACTCCTACAGTCCTCAAGGTCCTCCATCAGTACCAGCCGTTTGGTATATCGTAATGAATCAGATGCAGCCGTCACATCACACACTCCTCGTGAGTCTGTTTCCTCAGCATTAAATGTCTCGACAAGTGTGTCTCTGACGGGTTCGAGTAGCGGGAAAGGCAACTGATATATATGTATCTATATACATATATCTCTTTCACATCCACTCTCTAGCTGTCATGTGCAATGCACAAAACCAGGGCTTCCTATTCACAACCAGGAACCCACAGACCTCTCTGTGGATTCTCCTGACAGCTCCTGTTACCCCTGGTTCAGCCCAGCGACAACACGTCGCTCCCTATATACCACATTGCTCCAGTTCACTCTGTCCTTCGCAAGTCTCAAACACCCTCTAGCATGTTCAGGCAACGAACACCCACATCGTCTTTCATTCCATCCTTCCACCTCCTCCAATGTTTTCTCCTTTTCCTGGTTCCCTTCACTTCTGACATGCATGCCCTCTCCTCACTCATCCTCTCCATAAGTCCCAACCATCTCAGTAAACTCTCTTCAGCTCTCTCATATACCTCTCTCTTACCCTATAATTGTAGAAACTAAAAGAGGTAATTACATTAGCACCATCACGGAAGCCTACCATCGCTTCAATCCAAAGAGGTCAGCAAAACACCAGCCAGTTGACATGTCCTAGATCATGTCCTGTATCGAAAGACGAAAGTGGCTCCAAAACCGGACCTTCTACCACGACAACGCTAACCACTACAAGGCTCTTTTTGAGAATATGATTTACGAAATACGTGCTGGAAAGAAATCTTGATGCACTGCTAAGCCATGCCAACTGAAACATTTCGTCATCAGCCAGTGTTATGGGAAATTGAAAGAGTTTAGCAGTTTGAACAAGGAGACTCCTTTCTTTCCCTGCGTTAATTACCTTTCACATGAAGAGGAGCTCATATTCTAAGCGATTACTTCGCCACCATCTGCCTCAGCTTCCCGCCACCTTGACGCCACCTGCCTACCAACCTACTACCCAGCCCCTCCCCAGTTTTCCTTACGTCAGTTCATGAAACTGAAGTCACCTGAGAGTTACATAGCCTCAAGGTATGGCACTCCACTACATTCACTGACTTGATATGAAACTGTACAAGGAGCTCATCTCTGAGATAGCTAAACCCATCTGCTCCGTCAACAAGGCTTCCTTTCAGCAATCAAATGCACCAATGATTAAAAAACTTCATACGTCTCCTCAACATCAAAGTCAATAAGGCCAAAGTTTCTCATTAGGTTACAGTTCATGACTATAACCTTGAGCCTCAGCTTCTTCGTGATAGTTCTTGGACTTAGACATGCCATGTTCCAGAGAACCTGAGGCATTTACCGGACTCCACTTACTTATGGTAACACCGAGGATGAAATTCCCTTCAGCGACTTTGCGCCATTATCTGTTGACGAGAGCGAGTACAGTTTCGTCGAGGAACTGCTCACTCCAAGGGAGATCACGATGTCCCTGTTACTGGAATATGACCAACCTGGAAGCTACTGGAGTCCCTTCAGAGAAAGGGATGATAGACCCCAAGCAGTGTCGTAATATGAAGACCTCCTCTAGCTTCATCGACATATATTTCAAAAACTAGAAAGAGAGAGACAAAAGAGGCAAGGCTCTCACCTTCTTTGACTTCATCAAAGCTTTTGAGCTCGTCAACTATAATGTGGTAACATTGCGTTGTGGCGAAATCTATTTGCATGGTTTTCAGACTTCCTCATTGAGCGCTGTTAGACTGAATACTTTCCAGGGAATTATCTCCACCATCCAGTCCCTCCCCTGTGGGGTTCCTCAGGCACAAACATGAGACTCTTTTGCTGCTTGATCTACATTAACGATGTCCTGTTGGATACAACTGCTCGGTCGACGTACGTCGACAACTCTACCGTTAGTGCCATCGTTGTGTTGACCTCCTACGATAACATCGCCCTACAAAACACCTTAACAGTCCCCGAAAACTGGACCTCCTCAAAGCACGTCATCATCCATCAAACTATGATCGCAGTTATGCATATCAGCCTTGCTTCCAACCCTGTCCTCACTCCTGCTATCTCTGTGGGCTCACAGTCTCCTTCAGTTCTATCATCATTATCACTAACAAAATAACACACACACACACACACACACACACACACACACACACACACACACACACACTAAGTCCCTTCTCAGGTTTTCTGAAAATTTTCTAAGCTGCTGAACATAAGCGAACCATTAGGGCTGAGAAACTGAAGGACATGACATCCTACGCGATCATAGGAGCAAACAAAATGAAGATGAAATGAACGAAGAGGAAAGAAACAACAAAGTGGAATTACGACACAGAGAGAGCCATTAAGGAGGACAAAGAAGCACAAGGGATGAAAGCACAGAAGATGAGAGTTAATGGAGGGAGATGAAGAAAGAACGAGAGAGGAAATATAATAATGATGAAAGGGAAATTCAAAGAGTGGTGGAAAGTAGTAGAATAAGAACATTTAAGAGGACGATGATAAAGGACTCATAAGTCTTATGCATCCAAGAAATGTTAAAAAGAGTAACGTGAGAATGGAAGTGGAAACATATTTATGGAAAAGAGAAAGACAGAACCAAGAATAAAAGAGACAATGGCAGCAATCTGAAGATTCAAGAAGCACAGAACTAAAGACAAAGCAATAACTGCCACCATCTGTGTCACTCAGAAAAATGTGTAGAGGGGAAACAGTGTTTAGGAGATAAAGAGGCCCCTCAATAGTAGAAACAGGTTTAAGCTTTCAAAGAAGATTAGGTATAGATAGAAACATGAAGCAAGAAGTAGACGCGTTCCTTCATTGCTTTCATGAGAAAAACTGCCGAGCCTTCAACACGATAGATAATAATACATGATGCTTAAAAAGAAAAAAAAAAAGAAAAATACTCAAAAACTAAAAGATATTGAAAAGTGGTATATTACAGATAGTGAGTGAATCTTTGAGAAGTTCTTTATTGAGTGGACTAAAGTAAAAACCGCTAAAGGTAGATTAGGTGAAAAAGGTTATAAAGAAGAGAAGACAAGTTATGTTTTCTTAAAAAGAACAGTTTAGTTATATATGTTGCTATTCAAGAACATGGAAGATTTATAGATAATGCTGTACATGAGGAATAATGTATCATAGATACTAAGAGATAGGATTAACCTTCATTCATGAGAGGGCTTGTCCAAAACATAATTCTAATGACAAAAAGCGCGTGAAATTTTTAGTGACTGTCGAAACGAAATTGATGGATCAGAGGGTAGAATGAGTGGGAGACGTGTGGAGATAGATCAGTAAGTTTAGTATGATGATGAATAGATCAAAGGTAGACTTTGAGGAAACACAGATTAGAATAGATTAGATAGCAGAATATGTCGAAAGACGCATTAGAAATACTAGAAATAAACAGTGGACGGGTTTGCTTCTTTGAGGTTTAATATGTTGTTAACAAGGCTATACTTTGCTTCTTCTGCGAGAGACCATCCTGTTGTGTGTTTTGGGAAGAATGCCCAAAAGGAAGTAGATTGGGATGTTGCTATATGGGAAGAAACAGATCTACAGGAGTCACTATGAGAGTTTCAGGCACCAGTGAATCAATTTATGGTGAAAAGAGAACCTAGACATTGCTTCTCGTAAAGTGGTTAAAAACGTAAAATCTGACTGTGAAATGAAAAGGTTGGATGAATAAACAATGGACAGGTTTAGATTGTTGAATGTTTTAGTGGATTACTGAGTAACAATGGATTAGTGGGGTAATTCTTTATATCTCATTTTGATCAAATATTCTCTTTCTCACTACTGTGATAGAACATAGAAAGTCTTTTCCTTCATATGAGAGAGAATCCGTTGACCCAAAGGGGTACATTGCTGAATAAACCAACAAAAACTTACATGTTTTTCATGGAATGATCCATAAAACTAATCTGTCTTTCCACTGTGATTTATTCTGTTTACTTCGAGCGAGTGATGTAGGAAAAAGAAATCCTTCACTCGTGGAGTACTTATAAGGAAACACACTGCTGAAGGGTAACAACCAGTCTAATGTTCAAAGCCACACTAATGACCTTATCACCCTAATAGTCTAAGCCACTCTATTAGCCAAAGCCACTTTACTGGCTTAAACCACTCTGCTGTCCTTAGCCATCCTGCTGACCTAAGCTACTTTGCTAATCTAAGCCACTCTGCTGACCTAAGCCACCCTACTGGCCCAAGCCACTCCGGTGGTAAACATCCCTACTGCCTTAGCCTCACTGACACTCGGGAACCCTCCTGGCGCCGTTGACCTGATAGGTACTATCAGGTGACCTCTGATAACATACCTCGGTACATGATACTCTCAAGCCTCTTCCTCCCCCCCCCTCTCTCTCTCTCTCTCTCTCTCTCTCTCTCTCTCTCTCTCTCTCTCTCTCTCTCTCTCTCTCTCTCTCTCTCTCTCTCTCTCTCTCTCTCTCTCTCTCTCTCTCTCTCTCGACGCGTTAGCCCTGTTTCATTATATTTACCTTGTTGTAGGTACTCGTGAGGAGGTAGGTACTCCTATCTAATAGGGTGGTCAGGGGAGAGGAAGAAGAGGTGGGACAGGAGCATGGATGGTTTGAGATGGAAGAGAAGACTGATGTTTGTACAGATGTATGGTGCAAGTATTTTGGTGTGTGTGAGTGATCTTCTGGAAACGTGGTTTTTGTGCCTTATTGATACAACCCCAGCAAACTGGGGATGCTTGTGAATTCCTTGTTATATTTCTCGTTTTTATTAATATGTTTAAAGGAAATTTGCAAATCTACTCAAATCCGAAAAAAATAAAGGAATGAAACATCTTCATATGAATAGAAAATGTCAAATAAACAAAACAAAGCTCTCTAATTTGTATCGAGTTTAAAATCGCCTTATCAAAAAGCAAAAATGTGGACATTTAAAGCCTACAAATATGTACTTGAATCCTTCGTCAAACACGGAGGAATTATCCAATAAACACAAGGAGGATATCTCGCTCCTTGTCCCCCGTTTTCAATTTACCTGGAAGGAATTCCACAAATCCTTATCACAATTTTTGCCTCACTAAGAGACAAAGACAATTTGCTGGACACTAAGGAAAACAGGTCTTTGGTATGATGGTGAACAAAGGCAAGAATTGAACATCTTTATCAAATATATGCAAGGTTCCGATATTAAGAATTGACGAGTTCCATTTTTGATTAGTGAAACAAGCAGATAAGATCTCAACCTGTATCTGATCTTCAACAAGAAGGCTTGACTGATAGTTAAGGTTGTCGTTGGAGGTAACAAGGGTAAAACAGTTTAGTCAGAGGAGAAATGTACGAGAAGGAAGGTCATACTAGAAGCATAGATGGAAAAGGTACAATAAAGTTGATATAATAAAGTCTAGGCAATAAATCGATGGTAATGAGATAAACGGGTTAGGCTAATGTAGTAAGGCCAAAGCACTAAGGTCGAGACATTAATGTCCTCGTAGCATCGTCAGCGTAGTAAGGTCTAGGTGTTAAGGTCAAGGGGTGAAAATGGACGACTGAGCTTAGAAGAAAGTGACCTAAGCCTAGAATGTTTGTGAACTGGTTATGGCAATGTACGAAGGAAAATATATAATCATTTAATGTTGTGAAAATATTAACTGACGCAGTTATCAGTTAGTAATTAGGTAAAAGTCACCAATACGATGTTGTCAATAAATGTGGACGACTAATATATCTTAGATATAAACACGAAAACGATTTCATCAAAAGACAACATGATAATCAAGTAAATGTATTCCTATTTTTCTTGAATGCCTATTTGTTGTTTCCCGTTTCCGCGAGGTAGTGTCAGGAATAAACGATTAAGCTCTTGGATGAAAAAATCCTGAAACTTAAATAATCTAAAGAAAGGTATCTGAGAGGTAGAATACCCAAGAAGATCTTAAATTGATTGTTGTCTTTCAGCAATAGAAGTGAAAATTTTGTCTACCATATGTCCTCAAGTTGCTACACTTCGTCTTTATGATTTAATTTACTGTTGTTCAGTGGTACCACTCAACTTGCGTTACATTATACATTATTCTGAACTGTCATGAGCTAAAATGACCTGCTGTTCCTCCCACGGGTCATTGGCCGAAAAAACCATTTCATTGTCTTTCAGGAATTTCCATTGACTCAAAGAAATGTTCCTTCTCCTTAAGGGATCGTCATTACTCTAAAGAATTATTCCTCTTCTCCCTTAAGGAGCTGAAGGGGTTCAGATCCATTGATTTCCCTCCCTCTTTCCTACATAACCTGGAAACACATACTTTTATCACGGTCATTCTTATAACATTACGCCACATATCACACGATGCAGAAATCATCAGAATATACCGTAAGCCTAATAGTGAATAATATAACACTTGCAAATATTATAATGCACTTAATGCAAGCAGGAGAATTTAATTTTGTTCAGCAAATCTTCAATATGTATTTGCTGCCTCAATGAAGTGAGTCAACAGCCTTTCAAAATAAATAATACGGGGGAGTTTACACTCAGCTCATTACTATATCTCGCCCTTGCTTTGGTAAACAAAGCTCATATGTCTGAAACACTTTTGTTTTCACATCGTGAACTTTGGACAATAAACACATATAAAATGCTAACAGCATAGCATCCTATGTCGAGTTCTATGTCAAATATTCCGAAACTACATCACAACTGAGTTGTGATTAATCATTTAATGCTGCTTTATCTTCTTTAACATCATTGGAATGGGGAAAACTCAGTACCCAATATTTTCTTGTTCTTTCATACTTGCTGGTCACTCTCGCCTTAACAAGGTAGCGTTAGGAACATATGACTGACCCTTTGAAGGGAGGCCTACTTTTAGGAAGTGGTAATACAAGAGAGGAGGATTTCCAGCTCATCTATGTACCCTCTCATAGTCGATCATAATACACACACACACACACACACACACACACACACGCGCACACACACACACACACACATATATATATATATATATATATATATATATATATATATATATATATATATATATATATACGATAAAGTGGAGTCCGTTGGGACAATTAATCTTTGGCACATTAATTTTACCACTGATTATCTTTTTCCTCCTTCTTCACCCTCATAATTCTTCTTTCACTCCCTCATACATCTTTCTCCCTCACACTATATCTTCTTTCACCCTCCCTGAGGATCACAGCCTCCATTAATCTCTCAAGACTGACACACGCTTATCTTTACCACTGCAGCAGAAGGTCGAAAAACAGTTTCAACAATTTCCTGGAATGAAAATTAATGTCTCACGAACAATAACTTGAAAATACATGAGCTTTTTGTTGCTTAGAATCTTACGTCAAATGTTTTATACATGTTTATGTAAACCTAAGACAAGGATAGTAGATACGATTGCTTCTTAGGCCCTTATGTGAATGAGGACTTTTTGCTTAATGTGAGAGTCTCTGTCTGTCTGTCTGTCTGTCTGTCTGTCTGTCTGTCTGTCTCTCTCTCTCTCTCTCTCTCTCTCTCTCTCTCTCTCTCTCTCTCTCTCTCTCTCTCTCTCTCTCTCTCTCTCTCTCTGTACATGTATATGTATGTATAATTTACCTATGTTCCTCTTACTAAAATTTTTCTTAATCATGTGAATACTTCAGCTGACTTCAAGCTACCATATACAGCTTTGGGGCGAAAATTGAAGAGGCTCTTTCAGCTCAC